>NW_012152285.1:6989066-6996469 GCF_000956105.1 Propithecus coquereli
AAAAAAACATAAAGACTTAAATGTAAGACCTGAAACTATGATACTACTAGAAGAAAATATAGTGAAAATGCTTCAGGAAATTGGACTGGGCAAGAGTTTTTTGAATAACACCTCAAAAGCACAGGCAACAAAAGCAAAAATAGACAAATGAGGTTACATCAAACTAAAAGTTTCTGCACAGCAAAGAAAGCAGTCAACAAAGTGAAGAGACAACCTACAAAATGGGAGAAAGTATTTCCAAACTATGCATCTGACAAGGAGTTAATATCCAGAATAGTACTCAAACGACTCAATTGTGAAAAAAAAAACTCAAATAATCCAATTTAAAAATGGGCAGAAAACCTGAAAAGACTTTACTCAAAAGAAGACATACAAATGGCCAACAAATATGTTAAAAAATGCTCAACATCACAAATCATCAGAGAAATGCAAATCAATACCCCAATGAGATATCACCTCACCCCGGTTAGAATAGCTATTATCAAAAAGAAAAAAAATAAACAATCCAGTGATACATCTTCTGGCAAGGATGTGAAGAAAAGGGAGCTCTTGCACACATTTGGTGGGAATGTAAATGGGTATAGCCATTATGGAAAACATTATGGAGTTTCCTCAAAAAATTAAAAATACAGGATGGTCTAGGTGAAGTTTTAAAAAAAAGAAAGAAAGAAAATAAATAAAAATAGAACTACCATACAATCCAGCAATCCCATTACTGTGTATATATCCAAAGAAAATGAAATCAGTATCCTAGAGACATCTGCACACGCATGTTTATTGCAGTGCTAGTCACAATAGCCAAGATACGGAATCAACTTAAATGCCATCTATAGACAAATGGATAAAGAAAATGTGGTATGTGCATGTGTATGTGAGTATATATATACACACATACACACACATGCATGCACACATATATACAGTGTGTGTACATATATGTAGTGTGTGTATGTATGTAGTGTGTGTGTATATATAATTTGCAAATCAAAATAATAACAAAATATTCTTCAACAGTCATATTTTTCAAATAATAAAGTACTGGCAAAGTATTTAAGAAGTGTTCTCATCTTCTACTGGCAAGAATACAGAACCTTTCTGGTCAGAAATCTGGAGCTATGTAGCAAGAGCATTAAAAATGTGTGCACCCAGGCTGGGAACAGGCGCCTTTGACATCCCAGATGCTCCAAGCGTGGCTGGGGCAAGGTGTCTTGCCATCCCTGAGCTGTCCAGGGGCAGAATGGGGAAGCGTGACGTGCCGCACAGCTACAGCACAGCCCACAGCCTGACGTTGCAGAACCACGGGACCCTCAGGAGCACCCGGAGAGAAAAAACGTACACCAGGGGCTCAGCCCAGGCCTGCGCTATCGCATGCCATTCTGAGTTTCTGTGAGGGTGATTATGTCCAAGATGGCACAGGACAATTCATTCCAATAAAGAGGAGGGTCCAGGGAGAGTGTCAGGGAGGAGGTCTGGCTAGGATGGGCAGCACAACACCAACAAGCGTGGGCTGCCTCTGTTCAAATCCCAGCCCTGCCCCTCACTTAGCTGCATGACCCCTGGCAAGCTACTTAACCTATTTTGTGCTTCAGTTTTCTCACTGTAAAATGGAGGCTAATGCTACCGCCCTTAGAGTATTAAATGCAAGAAGCCCTGCGGCAGCACAGATGGGAAATGCTCAGTAAGTGTTCCTCTTATTATTGTCATCGTTCCCTCTCTGGTTCTGGAAGTTGAGGAGATGAGTCCTCGTCAGACACTGCCATGCAGAGGCCACAGGCACTCCTGGGCTGCCATCGCCCTTAGCTGTGAGCTGGTCTCCTTCTCCCACTCAGGTCCCTCAGAGATAAAGCCTCCTGAAGCCCAGGGCCGTGAAGTTTTCCTAGTGCTGCAAGAATCCGGGTGAGCACCGTGGGCCCCGGGCCTTGGCTGAGGGCTGCCTAGGGCCCGGTGGGAGCAGCGCTGGTGTGAGAACCTCCTTTCCCACCGGAAACCCAGGGTGCCTGCCAGCTCATCACAGAGAGGTTCCATCAGGCCCTGGGAGAACCAAGCGGGGGATGGCCTAGCTCCAGGCCAAGTCGCAGGCCATGGGCCAGGCCCAGCTACCTTGGGGCACTTGGATCACAGCGAAGCTCTGCCTAAGACCATGCCTGCCTGCACTCTGCCAGGGGCGGGCCTGTGTGGGGGCGTGTTGGCCAGACGCGCATCACAGCTCTCACATGTGGAGCTCCCTGCAGAAATGAAACAATCACCAACCCCTTGGTTCTGTTGACAGGGCACAATAAAACCTCTGCTCTCAGCTTCCTCAGGAAAATGGGGGCCCAGAGGCCCACAGTGATTTCTAGCTATTGCAGGGACTCAGACAAACTGTGCTGGAGGCTGTGTGGGAGGACAAGGCTGTACACTGGCTGTGGCTTTGCTGTTGGAAGGGCCGAGTTTGACCTAGGGCAGGTGTCAGTTCTCCTAGAAGCCCCCACTCCCATCAAGCGAACACGGCTGGTCCCCAGGGCAGCTCCTTCCTCAGGCAAAGAGAAGACACTGGTTTGAGTTCCGCTCATTTTCTTCTCCTTGCTGCCCTGGGACCCCGGGGAACATGGGCCCTTGGGATAATGTCCGACCTCAACCCCCTGCTCCCCAAGGCCAGGGAGAAGGCAGCACTCTAAAACCTGGGCTTGAGGCTTCATCGCTAGGGCTTCCCAGGGGAGAAATCTGAAAATGGCTGAACCCAAGAGACTAGATGACTAAGAAAGGAATCCAAGCAGACAGACCATCAATGCAGAGATTTATGGACTGAATTGTGTCTGCCCAAAATTCGTATGTTGAAGCCTTAATCCCCATGTGATGGTATTTGGAGAAGAGGTCTTTGGGAGTTAATCAGCTTGTAAGAGTGGGGCCATCATGAAGAGATTAGTGCCTTTATAAGAAGAGACACCAGAGAGCTTGTTCTCTGCCTCTCCCCCCTCTCCACCTCCCCCGCCAAGGGGAGACACTTCGAGAAGCTGGGACGAGGGCCCTCAGCGGAAACCCACACCCTGGCACCCTGACCTCAGATTTCCAGCCTCCAGAACTGTGAGAAAATAAATTTCTGTTCTTTGAGTTCCCCAGTCTGTGGTATTTGTTATGGCAGCCAGAGCAGACAAAGACACTGGTCACAGGCAGAAAACAACTCCAAAACCACACACAGGGCAGAAGAAAAGGAAACCTGTGGAACAATGAGAGTCAGACATGAGCAGACAGAGGCAGATCACCTGGGTGGGTAGTGTGAATGGTTCGAAGCAAACCTCATAGAGCCCAGATTCCTCATAGCCCAGACATCTCTATGGGAAATTCTGAAACATTCCTTTTTTTTTTTTTTGAGACAATTTCACTCTGTCGCCCAGGCTGGAGTGCAGTGGTGTCATTATAGCTCACTGCAGCCTCAAACTACTGGGCTCAAGTGATCCTCCTGCCTCAGCCTCCCGAGTAAGTGGGAATACAGGCGTGAACCACCATGCCCAGCTAATTTTTTCTATTTTAAGAGGGATCTCACTCTTGCTCAAGCTTGTCTCGAACTCCCGACCTCAAAGGATCCTCCTTCCTTGGCCTCCCAGAGTGCTAGGATTACAGGTGTGAGCCACCACGTCCGGCCGCTAGAACATTTCTATTGGCCCAAGCCAGGGTCCTCAAGGGGCATTGCCTCTGGACAAAAAGGACTCTAATAGTCACTCTTGGGAAAACAGCATTCAATCTGCAATATTTACTAGGTACCAATGCATGCCAGGAGCTGTGCCAAGCACTGGGTACAGCTGTGAATAAGACCAACCTAGTCTCTGTCTTCACAGAGCTTCCACAGGTTACAGATGCACTGAGCATTGCAGAAAACTCCTGTTATCAAGAAAAAGAAAGTTTTTTCATCTACTTCTCCACTATATCTAATGAAGACAGTTTGAAAATAGATGTGACTCAGGAGCTATCCATCGCTAGTCTTATGAGAGGCATCAAAACGTTATTTTGAAAAAGGCTCGCTGGCCAGATCAAGTGACTCACCCCTATATTTCCAGCACTTTGGGAGACTGAGGCAGGATGATTCCTTGAGGCCAGGAGTTTGAGACCAGCCTGGGCAACATAGTGAGACCCCATCTCAAAAGAAAAAGAAAAGAAAAGGCTTGACAATCCTTCAAAATGGTGACTCCGTGGTGTTGGATTTACCCTAAATGTCCTCAAAGCTGCTCAATAATCTGTTTCAATTTTATCATCTATCAACATCTAAACCCCTCTTGAACTTTTCCTATTTACTGTTTCATTCTACTTTACCATTGCTGACTTAACACTTCTTAGAAATTCATTCACAGTCTCTCAATTTTTGTCTCTCTGTGTGGGAGAATTCTTATCTCTTCAATGTATTCTCTCCCAGAACTCACTCCTTTGCCCTCACCAATTAGCACTCCCCTGGGTTTTTTCTGGTCCCATTAGGTCATTCTTGAGATGGGTGGTCAGCAGTGGTAGAAAACCTAGTTCTGTTGCCAGCGCCCTTTGCCAGAATCCACCCACATATTCCTTCTGGCCAAGAGCAACCCCTTTCCTGCCTGTTCCTGCTGGCCCAGGAAGGTCACGGCCTGCGTGCCTGCCCCTACAGGATGGACCCCCTCATCAATAGCACCTTTCTTGTGCTCAGGTTTCATGGTTTGCAAAGCTCTTTCACAGGCATTTTCTCATTTGATACAACAATCTTTAGAGGTAGGTGAGGTAGGTGCTGGTGTTCTCATGCTATAGAAAACAGAAGTTCAAATTTAATTAATTTACTAAATAAATTGCCCAATGTCATAAAACTACTAGTGGCCGATGCAGGAATTCAATTTGGGTCTTCTGAGTTGTGTCTGCCCATCCATCCCCATCCTTTGGCCCCAAGGCTTCATGCTCCATCTCCTAATATCTGCTTCAGACCTCCTCCTTAGAGTGGTACAAACCTTGCATCCAGAGCACAGGAAGCTCCAAGGAAGAACCACTTCTTCCAGCAGGCTCAGTCCCTTGTGACCCACACCTAGGACACTGGCTCTCCCGACACCCTTCTTCTCCTGGCTTCTTACTTCCCAAGTGATGGAGCCACTTCTCATCTGCTGCTGCCGCTCTGCCGCTCTGACATCTCAGTGTAAGTCCCAGCTTCTGCCTAGCACTAAGCCATGCCCAAAACAATGCTCAGGAAATGTTTGGCAAGTTGATAGAAACTCTGCTGTCTGCTTATTTTCTGACGCACTGCCTCGCATTGTCCTATGACTCACAGACTTTGTAAGACTTGATTTTAGGCCCAATTTCTGACAAACAATCCCAACCCTTCCAATTCAGAGACTCCGATGTGACCAATTGCTTACTATTATCAGCACTGTTTTCAAAGGTCCTTAGTGTGTGCACCAAATACCGGAGCCTCCCCTTATCCAAGAGTGTGATCAAGACTATGATGGAGTTAAGGAGACCCAAAGGTGCTTAATCCAAAAGGTATTGAGGGTGGAAAAGAAGAGAGATGGGGCAGGTAGGCTTCCAAGAGGAAAGTGCCTAAGCCAGTTCTCAAAAATGAGTACGACTAGCCAAGAAGGAGGAGAGGGAAGGATATTCTAGGAAGAGAATGTGGCACCTGCAAAGACACAGAGTGTGAGAGATGATGGCACTTGGGGGAACTCTGAGCAGTGCGGCTGGAGGGCAGGCTGGGCGGGATGGTGCTGGGAGATGAGTGTGGCAAAGGCACGGGCCAGGTAAGGGGGGCCCTACAGGCAGCCCACGCTGGGGCAAGTAGACTTCACACTGAAGGAAATAGCAGCCCTTGAAGAATTTTAACGTGATATGATCGGATTGGTGGGAACACTCTGGTTGCATAAGGAGAACGGGTCAGAGGGGAGCTGAATCTTTTGAGAGGCTGCTTTAACCTGCGTGAGAAATAACAGAACTATCAAATGATACACAGCAGCTTAGAATGCCAATGCTGAAAGGGGTCTGGCAGGTGAATCATCTCGTCCAAATGCTCTGTTTTAGAGATGAAATAAGGTGGCCGGGGGCGGGGGCAAGGAATTAACCATCACTCTGCTTCCATAAATGCCCCACCTGACCCATTCATTACTCCTCTCCTCCGTGAGTGAATCAGTTTGTTAGGGCTGCCATAACAAAATACCACAGCCTGGGTGGCTTAAACAATAGAAACTTATTTTCTCGCAATTCTAGAGGTTAGGAGTCCAAGATCAAAGTTTTAGTTTCTTCTGAGCCCTCCTCCTTGTCTTGCAGAAAGCTGCTTTGGCTATGTCCTCACATGGTCATCCTTCTGTCTGTGTGTCTGTGTCCTAATCTCCTCTCCTTATAAAGACACAAGTCATATTGGAATACAGTCCATGCTAACAACCCAATTTTAACTTAATACCTCTTTAAAGGCCCTATCTCCAAATATAGTCACATTCTGAGGTACTGAGGGTTAAGGGCTTCAACATAAGAATTAGGGAATGGGGGACACAATTCAGCTATAACAAAATGTGTTCATAGATGCACAGGGTCGAGAACATGACTCTAGGTAGTTGGGAGCTAAAGGATGAATTCACAAGCAGAAATAGGAAGAAAGAAAGGGTAGTCCGGGCAGAAGGAAGATTCCAGCCACATCTCTCCTGGAATGTCAGTCATATGACAAAGTCCCTTGGGTCACTGAACCCATATCATGAGCAGAATCTCACACCCAATCCATGCTCCTGACACAGCACACAGTTTGCAAGACACCTCCTCAATGGGTCACCTTTAGCTTATTATTCCTAAATCACCACATAGTCAGTGGAAAACAGAAGTGAGGCCTCTTCCAGATCACTGAGAAATGTGTTGTCTCATCATCTTAGCACTGACCCCTGAGAGAATCCCACCACTAATTTAGTACTCTGCAACTGTCCCCATGGTGGATTACTATGCAGTCTTTATGCTGTGATAATCCCAATGACATGGGGAAATGCTCACAATATAGTGTTAAGTGAAGAGACAAAATGCAAAGTTGCATTATCATTTTCATGCTGCTAAAAAGAGAGAAAGGCCTGGATGACATTTCAAGAAGATGCCAATAACAATGGTCTATGAAAGTAATATATTATTTTCCAAATTTCCTATAAAATGATGTGAAAAAATGCATCTAACAAAATTTTAAACCTCTATCCACAATAGAGTTGCTTTTTTGCCCATCTTAGTATCCTGGTACAGTGTAACATTGGGGATGTTAACTCTTATGAAGTTCACTACCAAGACAAAACATGTACTCTGTTCCATAATGATCAATTCCAAAAAAAAAAAAAAATCAGTTGCTGGCTTTTTAAAAATAAATTCAAAAATGCACATGTAAGAACAACATCTATTGGATGTTGGGCAGGTGGGAGGGGGGAGCGAGGAGGGGGGAGGAGGGAGGAGGGGACGGGTAT
>NW_012152285.1:6997560-7016854 GCF_000956105.1 Propithecus coquereli
ATACCTTTTCAAAATAGATTATATTTATTTTATGCTTATTGACTCTATATCTCTGATTCTACCAAATTGCCAAGAATTGCATTAAAATAAGTTACAGCCCATAATCACCTCTGGAACTTCCTAATAGACATGAATTGTGTTGCTAACCCACTAGTTACCCAGTAACTTTTGCAATTATAGGGCTCATATTTTAGCCAGCAGTTCCACAATTGTACCTCTGGAAACAGCTGAGTGGATGCCATATGTTCAAATGATTTATTTACATCTAAATTGTCATTTTTTTCCAGAATATTTTATCTATGTGTATCACCATCTGCCATATTCATCTGGATTGACAGCTACCAAAGGTAATTTAAGTGTCCAGCATCTCATCTGAGGTGCCACTGCTAGAGTGTGTCAGAGGTACTAGACAACAATCATGTGTGCAAAAATACCAACAAAAGGAAGGAAAATCAAGCTTAAAATTAAAAAAATAGTAAGCTATTACTATTGGAATCTGCTCAAAATCTAGTACTCAATTTGCTAGTCAGGAGTCAATGGGTTTATTTCAGTAATAGGAAAATGTCTCCAGTATCTGGAGCATGTATTAATATATATTAATATCAGGGACCATGAAGGAAAATGGAGCCCACGCCAGGTGGTTCAGTGGAGGTAAGTCCGTACAGGAAACCAGTTATAAATGTGTTGGAAAAGTTGAGAGGCCAAACTAAGGACAATGAGCTAACCCAGAGATTTGAAACAGCAGGAAGTTGCTACAACCATATTATCAAAACCCAGAAGCCAGGGCAACAGGGCAGAAGCTGGAAACTCAAGGCACCCCCTGAAGCAGAGAAATGTGGAGTGAAATACCTTGACTTCTCCTTTTCTATTTTTCTCAACTTCCACCCCCACACCGAGGCTTCCCATGGGTAAAACATAGACAAAAGCCAGTTGGCAAAGAAGCTTGGGAAGTGCGGTGTACAGGGACATCCCTCTTGGGATACAGAGCAGAACAGAGGAAATGGGTACAGGATCTCATAACAAACAAACACATGAGTGGCACAGTACACCAGCAAAGAGCTAAAATTTTGCCAAGAGGAGAGCACTTCTTTTCTGCTCATAGAAGAGCCCATTGCCTTGGTCTCTTTATATGTTCCAATTTCTTGCCCTTAAACTCTAGACTTCCCACAAATGGGTCCCCACACCAGCCCTAAACCCATTTGTATTTCCCACTCTTTATCTGTTTGCACTTTGAGCAATAGTACTCACATTTCATCAACTTTGTCCGTGGAGGTTGATCTAGACTTTGATCAGCTTTGAACTCGGTGTCTCTTCAAAGGCTCTGGACTTTGTGCCCATAACCAGGCTTCTGACCTTTGTTAAACCCCATGGATCTGTCTGTACTTCCCAATTCCAGCTGTTCTTTCCTCACAAAATCAATGGAACCAGAGGTCTAAGTACATTAAAGTTATAATGGCAGCTAATGTCTTCACTAAAACCCATGTAAGTCTATCAAACATTGGGAGGAGTAAGGAGAGTGGGTAGAATAATAAGTTAAATTCTCAACAGATACAAGAAGTTAACAGATAACATTTAAAACTGATCAATCAAGATGGAGCTATATGAGCATATTAATTAGAGACCCAGAAGTAATCAACAGAACTAAACACAGAAACAATAAAAAGAAATAAGATGGTTGCCTTAGGGCAGAGCTGCTACAGGCAGAAAGGATAGAACAAGGGCCCACTGCATTGTATGAGTATGATAAGTCTTCTGGATTCTTTCGTTTTGTTTTTTTACCGTCACAGATTCTGTACTCAGATTTTGCACTTGCTGTTCCCTCCATACGTTCTGTTCCCTCTATTCCTTTGGCTCTTTACCCAAATATCACTTTCTCAGTGGAGCCTTTCCTGAGCACCATATCTAAAATAGCAACTTCTCCCTCTGCTTTGTTTTATTTCTCTCCATACTATTTATCACCTTTTAACATTTATATGATATTCTTGCTCATTTTACTTCTTTTCTGTCTGGCCCAACTACAGCATCATCTTCACGAGAGCGGGGGCGTTGTCTGTTTTGTTCACTGGTAGATGCCCAGCACCTGGAACAAGGACGGGCACGAGTGACTGACTGTCTGAACAAATCTTGTGTGTGTGTTACTAGGTGAAAAAGATTTTAATAGCCAACAAATATCTTAGAAAAGCTCTCACTTCTTTTTGCTTGTTGTTTTGTTATGTTTCACATTGAGGTAGTTTTTAGAGGATTAACTATGCCTGAAGTTTTCTGAGTGGGTTATTCTTTTGTCCCTTTTTGTCCTTCAGAGATTCCTTTGCGGTCAGGTTAGTCAAGTACCAGGAACTGATGTCACCAGCAAAAGGAGAAGACACTCCCCTGGTAGGACATTTCCTCGTCCATGAGGATACAGGTTTCCCAGCATGTCATCCATGAAAAGAACCTTTAAAACGAGGTCAGGTTCCAGTGAGGAATGACATCACCAAAAAAACACAATGCGTGTTGGGTTTTATTTGTTTGTTTTCTTAAAATAAACATTTCAATTATTTAAAGTCTAAAAAACTAAAGAACTAAAGGTTGGACAGCCTTGTGAACTATGGGTCTTTTAGATAAGGGAGTCTAAAAACTGCACCTTTCAGAGACCTTAAATGCATTGTAGTCAATGTGCTCTTATCCAATTTCTTTTGAAAAGACAAGTAACTCCTCATAAAGGAATCCTCAGATATTAACAGCATCGAAAACAGCCGCTCCCTTCAGTCCCTTCAAAGGACTTCACCCTCGCCTTTGCTGGTGAGTCCTGTCACTGATGTGCTCAAGACTGCGATGAATTTTATGTCAGCTTGACTGGCATGGGATGCCGTCTTGTATCTATTTTATCATTTTAAACATATTTTTATCGTATCTTTCAGCTTGTTGATCTCAAATATGTGGGTTACTAATTCTCCTCTTTGGTCTGTTGATTCTCCCTCAGGGAGTATTTCTTCCTTATGGGTTTGTATTTTTCACTGTGAGCACTTTTCCAGCAGGGAGTGAGTGGGCGCGGGGTGCCCGTGGGAATGCCACGTATCCTGTCACAGAAGAGCTGCTACGGAGAGGTCTGGTGCCCGCTCTGCAAGTTGTGCTGAGTCGTTACCTATTTTTATGTTATCTCTTGGCTTCAGAATTCTGATACTACTTGGGTAAATATAAATTTTAACTCCACTCACACAAAACACAAGCCGGGTCTCTGATTTCTCAAGGGGAGAGAGATGTTTTGGATCACTTCCCTGGGTGGGCAGACAAACTGCTTCTAGTTCCATTTCACTAAGAGTTCTAGTTTTCAGATCTGGTTTCCTGTCTTACAAGGGTCCAAGGCCACACATTCTGTCCTCAAACGAACATAGATATCAAACCCCCAGCCACTAGTCCCAGGGCTGTGTTTCCAGACCAATCCCTTCCTGAGCCACTGGGGCAGCGCATGAACTTACACATCTGGCTTCACATTCCCTCATTGGTTGTGGCGCCAAGGGAGTCCTCTTTCTTTATTTTGAGCTCGGTTATTGCATTTAAATTTTTTTGTTACATTTTTTTTGTCTAGTATTTACGTGTGCTTGGGGCGAGGAAAGAAGATAATATGGGGTATCTCAGTAAGCCCTATCACCAGAACCCAGGAAAAAGTATTTTATAACCTTTCCTATCAAAAGGAGAGCATATATTATTTTGGCAAAACTCTTATTCTTTCCATTTCCCAAATCATTTTAGTTTGTTCTCACAGCTGAAATTCATTTATTAAAAATAAGCAGTAGATCCCAAATTGGGCACATGTGTATACAATTTTATAAACTACCTTTTCGTATATGGCTTTTATCTTGAACTGTTAGACCAGTGCCATTTCCTGTATGATTAAAAATTCATCAAAAAACTAACATTTAGGACGTGCATTTTATTTCATTGCAGTATCATAATTTATTTAACAGTCCCTCTATATTGAACATGGGCGTATTTTCCAATGTTTTACATAAATAATACAATAATGATTATCATAATATTTAAATATTTATCCACACTTTTGATTGTTTCCTTAAGATATATTCATAGAAATGTCTTTACTGGAGATTGCATTAACTCATTTAAGCCACTGAGTGTACTACATGGGAAATGATGGTTTCAATTGTATCACCGCCAAGAACCTAGCCAGCTAATGTGCTAGCAGAAAGAGAATGATTAGCAACTACCCTCCAGTAAACCACAATGTTATAAGATTATTGTTTGTTTTACCTAAAGTTGTCCCTTGATTACAGGTCATTAGGACCTAATGATAATGAAAACCCTATATGGGTTTCATAAGTGTGTTTAAATTTCACAAGCTCTGCATATCCCACCAGAAAGCCAGATTCAGTTGGCACCTTCATATGCTCTCCCAACCACACTTCTCAAAGAATATCCTTCACTTCCTTCTCCACATTTCCAAATGACAAGTCTTTATAGACCCAGATCAAACGCTGTGTCCTTCAGGAATTCACTACCAAGAGAATAAATGCCAGACCTCTCCTCTGTTCCCCTGGAACTTACTATACTTTGACAACATTGAATCGAAACACTTTCCACTTTGTCTTGCAGTAGTTGTGCCCATGTCTGCTCTCCCATACTCAGCTATATGCTCTGAGGACAGAATCTTTGTCTGATCCATCTTCACATCTCCCAAAGCACCTGGAACTCTAACTCTGCCTTCAGCATAGAAAGGACTCAGTAAATACTTCCTGTTGTCTTTAATGCACAAATGGTAACAATCCTAACAACAAACAATTAATTTCATTAGCAACTTATAATCTATATTTCTACTATTAAAGGATAAAAAATTAGTTTTTACTCAATTAATCTTTTATGTAGTTAATTTCTATAATATAGAATATAGACTATATTATATACAATAATTTTCATAGGTAATAATTAATTTTACTTAATTTTTTTGAGGAAGTTTGTCTCTCAGATTGTAAATACTGCCTTGATAAAAGCTACCAAATGCTAGAGTCGGAGAGATCAAAACCTAAATAACTCAATATGATACAAGCAGAAATAAAGCAAAATTCAGTTAATCCAATTTTTGCATCTAACATTGTAACTAATTTTATCTCCATGATAGCTGAGAGTAAGCCTAATGACAATGCCAAATAACAAAGGTAAGTGATTTCTTTCCCCCTTTTTGAATTTACTTTTTTCTTTTGGAATTTTTGGTCATAGTATAATAATCATGCTTAATTATTTAAAGAATGAATCTGACCACCAAATACTATTTTGTATTTTTTTCCCTGTGAACAATAAATTTATAATGGACTGATGGATGGATACGTAATAAAGCAAATACAGCAACCTATTAACAACTGTATCATTTAAATCAAGGGTTTGCAAACTTTTTCCATAAAGGGTCAAATAGTAAGTACTTTAAGCTCTGTAGTCTCTGTAGAAACTACTTAACCCCGCTGTTGTAGAGCGGAAGCAGCTAGAGACAATACGTGAACTAGTGGGAATGGCTGTGTTCCAATAAAACTTTATAAAAACAGGCAAGCAGCCAGATCTAATCTAAATGGATCTAACTTAAATCTAATCTAAATGTCTGATCTAAGTGGTGGAAATACAGATGTTGTGAATGGCTGTGTTCCAATAAAACATTATAAAAACAGGCAAGCAGCTAGATCTAATCAAAATGGATCTCACCAGAATCTAATCTAAATGTCTGATCTAAATGGTGGGTATACAGCTGTTCACTATACAATTTTTCAACTTTTCTATATGTTTCAAAGCTTGCATGTAAAATGTTGAAAAGCATATGTTTATGAATTATCCAGAAGTTTTAACTATTATGCAGAGGTTTAAATATTAAAAGCTTATAAATCATGCCCCAAGGTTTTGTTTTTATATATGCTCTTTATTATAGCCTTCGGAGGGGAAAAGTTAAATGTCAAATTTTCTGAAGTCCTTAGGTTTGGGCATCACAAACAAGAACGATTGATCCAAAAACAGCTAGTTCTTGGCAATAGTAAGAAGAAAATGTTCCTCCCTGCTTTTCACCACCGGAGCTGCACGGTAACTTTCCACTTAATTGTGACCTTTCCATTCTTGTCAGCAAAGGGGAGGTAGGTGTTCTTGTGGCATTATTATTTTATATAAAGTATATATGCCTTTTTCCAGGCTTTTTAAAAAACATTCTATTATTTAAAGCTGACATTATCTAAAGTGGACAACAGTGACTTTTCCAATTATTTTATTTCCTTTTGAATATTTCCATCTACATGGTGCTTAATATAATTTGACATATTTTTGCTTTCTTCACAATATGGATTTTTTAAACTACTTTTTTCTGGAAGTTGTGACACTGATTAAAACATTAGAAGGCATCTAAATTTGTAGGTGTTTGCAATATCCGCTCTGCTGGACAGAGCAGGGTGACAACCAGGCCATAAGACACACTTTAGGATCCGTATAGCCTTCTTGCATTGAAGCAGAAAAACATTCTGTTTCATACTCACTGGCTTAGTTCATAATCCAAACCAGACATTAAGAGACAATCATAGTGTCTTTGTCCTTGACAGAATTTTTCTTCGGGCCCATGAAATCTTTCCGGCCTTAGTTTCAACCCATTCTTCACAGAAAACAAAAAATAGGAGCAGAAAGAAAAATGTTGTAGGATCATTTCAACCACCACAATGGCAAGTGCTTCTGTTATGACGCTCAGTCCTCCTGGATGCTGAAGGCTGCCTGCCTGCCAGGGTCCCCACCCAGCCTTCCTGCCACTCGGCTCTTTTATAGAAACACTTTGTGTAAGACTCTCCCAACAAGGATCCGGCCCTCTTTTTATGCTGCAGTCACCCGCCGTGGTCTGGAGAGTCACCATTTTTGGGTTTTTGTTTTTGAGACAAGGTCTTGCTCTGTCACCCTGGATGGAGTGCTGTGGTGCATCATAGCTCCCTGCAGCCTCAAACTCCTGGGCTCAAGTGAGCCTCCTGCCTCAGCCTCCCTAGTAACTGAGACTACGGGTATGCGCCACCACACCTGGCTAATTTTTCAATTTTTTGTAGAGACAGGGTCTTGCTCTTGCTCAGGCTGATCTCAAACTCCTGAGCTCAAACAGTCCTCCCGCCTCAGCCTCCCAAAGTGAAAGTTACCATCTTAAATGAGGAAATTGAAACTAAGAGAAAATAGTTCAGTATACCACCTCCCCTCCTGCTAGGGTGAATCTCCACTTCTGAACTCTTTGGTCTCTGTCCCATCACCGCTGCTTCCTGACAAGACAGCGATCTTGCAAATGCCTACCTTGAGAAACAGTGCAAAGAATACAAACTTTAAAGTCAAATGGATCAGGCTCAGCTCTCACAACTGTTAAAGGTTTTGGTCAGGTTGCTTCATCCCGCTTAGGCAGGCTGATAATGGTGCCAAAGATATGTCCACGTCCTAATCCCTGGAACCTATGAATGTTACTGTGTAAGTTTTTGCAAGTGTGATTAATTAAGGATCTTGAAATGAGTAGATTATCCTGATTACCAAGGCGTGTCCTAAATACCATCACAAGTGTCCTTTTAAGAAAGAGACAGAGGGAGAGTAGACACCACACACGCAGGAGAAGGCAATATGAAGATGGAGGCAGAGACGGGAGTGATGTGGCCACAAGCCAAAGAATGCAAGAGCCACCTGAAGCTGGAAGAAGCAAGGAATGGATGCTCTCCTACAGCCTGCAAAAGGAACCAGGCCCGCTGACACCTTGATGTCAGACTTCTGGCCTCCAGAACTGTGAGAGAATAAATCTCTGTTGTTTTAAACCACTAACTCTGTGACAATTTGTCATTCACAGCAGCCACAGGAAACAAACATACCTGCTAAGCCTCAGTTTCCTCACCTGTTAAGCAGAGATAAAAATATACGCCTTGCTGGGTTGTTGTGATAACAAGAAACAAATGTGATAACAAATGAAAAATACTAGCTCAATGTCTGGCATATAGTGGGCATACAGTACACAGCAGCAGCTATTGTTTCTGTTTATAATTGTCTTCATTATGTTTTATTATGGATTGTCAACTTAAAATCACAAGATCTATCCATTTGGAAAGGAGAGCTTTATTTCTAATAAAGGGTTACAGCCTGCAAGGTGGCCATTGTGACAGGCTGGGAAGCTTAGCCTCTGGCCAAAGCCAGGAGACAGGCACTTAGAAGGAGGTGGAGTTGGGGCAGGGATTTAAGCTGAACAGTTTGGCCAAGTAATACATATTCAACAGGTTACAGGGGGGAGCTATGAATATTCATGAAGGTAGTCCTGATGCATGCATATTGAACAAACATGCATGTAACATACAACCTGTGTTCAACTTATTTAAATGTATTATAATTAGGCCCTACACATCAGAAGGTATTTTTAGGACACAAAGATACTCAAGTGCACAGCCTCTATAAAACCAGCCAGAACCAGTCCATCATTGGTGGTCTTCTTACCAAGAGAAAGTTCTGAAATTAGTCTCTTGTCCAATCAAAGCTGTAGTCATGGCTTGTGGAACAGAGGGTGAGTGTCAGTGTCTGGTGTCAGCTGCAAATTGCTTTAATATTGTTTACCTTGAGGCCAGTCCTTTTTTAGCTGCTAGAGACAAAGAAAAATCCTACGGCAGTTAGAACACAGCTTATTCTTTAAGAGCAGGGATACATGACTTAACCTTTGCCTGGCATGGCCTCGGGTCCTGTTCATAATTTGTGATCTTATTGCTACAAGAGTCCGTTCTACCAGTTTTGTGATCTCTATTTTAACATCAACGCTGGTGCGTTGTTGTGTCTAAATGGCAAAAGGGAGAGAGTATAATGAGGCATGTCTCACCCCTGGTCCCATCATGGCCAGGAGCTCAATTTTTCAGGTTTGTCTGCAGTACCCTTGGCCAAAAGAGGACGTTCAGTGGCTGGAGGCTTAGGATTTTATTTCTACTTTACAGGATAAAAGAGTATGGACAGCTCATCCTAAATGCAGTACTACTGTTTTAAAAATAAGTCAAACCAAATACCCAGTGGTATAATCTTCAACTAGGGAGAACTGCATATTTATATGCAGTTTGTATCAAAATAGTGCCTTTCATCAAAAAGCTGTCTTCTATACTGTTGCTATATTATTATGAAATGCTGAATCTATTCATGCCAATAATTAAATAAACCATTTTGCATTTTTCCAAGTATTTAATTGTGTGTTTTGCCATAAATTACATGTTTAAAATGGAAAATAAACATTTCCAGCTGTTTGGAGGACAACAAATCTAAATTTGAACTGCTGAATTCTGGAAAAACTACAGCGCTTTTAAGTATGCTACAATTATTTTTTAAACCAATGTCAACTCTTGCTTATTCAGAATTTGAACATTCACTGAGGTGTAATTAGAGAGTGGGAGTTTTACATGATGGAAGATTACCTCCCCAAACACAAAAGTGTAGTATGCAGGAGAGTAATCATTTATTTAATGAATGATTATTAAGGCACTGTGCTGGGCATTGGAGGATACAAAGGTGATTAAGATAGAGCCTCTACCTTAGAGGAACTCACTAGACAGTGAATGGCATAGAAATATAAGCAGACAGCTTAAAATTCAGAATGATAATAATGAAGCTAACATTTACCAACATTGTCCATTATGTGCCAGACACTGCATGACACTTTATATGCATTATCTCATTTAATTTTCACAACCACTCTATAAAGTGGAGTTTTAGCAAGTTAAGTTGCCCAAGGTCACATAGCTGGTTTAAGAACAGTCTAATTCCTGAGTGCTCTCTCTTAACCGCTACTGCAGGGATATAAACCATGTATTAAATAATATGAGAATACATGAAAGGAAGAAACTTACTGTGCCTGGGGGAACTGCTCAGGTTTCATCCAGAAATACATCTGCATTGAATCCAGGATGGATGGAAGTTAGGAAGACTTTGTTTTCAAAGGTGAAAAAAAAGACAAACATGCACTATAGAAGGAGAGAAGTGCCTGTGCAAAGGTGAGGCATTAGGGAAGGCTGTGTATTCAGGGTGGCTGGAGTGTCCATGAGGCTGGAGTGGCCAGGAATATTATTCTGAACACAAAGAAGGACATCAAGTTATTAGTCTTTGGGGAGAGCAAAAATCAGATTTGCATTTTAGAAACATGCCTGGGATCCATGGGGAGGATGGACTACACACACATACACACACACACAAAAAGCACAAAGAATCAAGCCTGGAGGCAGGGATTTCTAGTCCAAGATGGGAATCGGATCACTACCGCTTATCAATTGCCATTGGAATAGTAAAAAAAAATACGAAAGCAAACTATTTATATTACTGTTGGAAACAAAGGAAGGGTACTATCCACATATCCACATACTGGAAGGCACTGTAGCAAAAGAGATGCCTGACCTTACTGGTTGGTCAGACTCATCTAAAAATGTCTGAAGCAAATTTGAAGCTCATCTGGGACCCCCACCTCATTAATAGAAGACAAAATAGAATTTACGGAAAAAAGGATTTTTAAGCTAAAAAAAGAGGGTAATGTTAGATGGATAAAAGGGAAAAATGCCAAAATACAATATGAATTTTCATGCACCAAATAGCATAGCATCAAAATAGATAAAGCCATAAGGATTTAAAATTTAAAATCTTAAATGAAATGCTAAGAATAGTAATCTAGCAATCTATATTTTTAGAATAACTTAATTTATAATTCAATTAATGTAATTCACTCTGTTAATAAACTAAAAACATAAAAGCCATATGATAATCTCAGTAGACACATAAAAAGCATTTAATATAACCAAATTCTTTCCTGCTAAAATTCTCAGCAAACTAGGAATAGAAGGGAACTTCCTCAACACAATAAAAAATATCTATGAAAGCTAATACTAATACCAAACTTAATGGTAAAAGCCCCCTAAGATCAGGAACAAGATAAGAATGTACACTCTTAGCACTTCTGTTTACCATTGTACTAGAAATTGTAACCAGTGCAATAGGCAAACAAAAGAAATAAAAAGCATTCAGATGAAAAAGAAAGAAGTAAAACTGTTTTTATTCACAGATGGAATGTTTGTCTGTAAAACTCTGATGGAATCTATAAAAAAGTTACTAGAGTGAATAAGTGAGCCTAAAATGTTGCAGGATACAAGATCAATATATTAATACAAAAATCAATTGTATTTCTATTTATACTAGCAATGAAAAATCAGAAATGAAATTTTAAAAATAGCATCCTTTACAATAGTGAGCAAAAAATGAAATATTTTAAGGATAAATCTGCAGATGTGGAGGACAAAAGATGTGGAAGACCTGTACACTGAAAACTACAAAACGCTGAGGAAAAAAATTAAAGAACTAAATACATGGAGAGATATACCATGTTCCTGGTTTAGAAGTTAATATTATTAAGATGGCTATTATCCCCAAATTGGTCCATAGAGTCAATGAAATCCCCATAAGTTTCCTAGAAGTTTTGTTTTAGAAATTAAGAAGCTAATCCTAACATTCATATGGAAATGTAAGAGACATAGAATAGCCAAAACATCTTTGAAAAAGAACAAAATTGGAGGACTAACACTTTCTGATTTCAAGACTTGTCAAAGAGTTATAGTAATCAAGACAGTGGTATTTGCTTAAAGATGATTTATTTGATCAATGGAACAGACTAGAGAGTCTAGAAAATAAAAAAACCACACATATGTGGACAACTGATTTTTGACAAAGGTGCAAAGTGGCAAAAAAAAAATTCTTGAAGGATAGTCTTTTCAACAAATGATGCTGGAAAACTTGAATACCTGTATGCAAACAACTTTTATCCATACCTTGCACCACATAAAAATATTAATTCAACTCTGGGAGGCCGAGGCGGGCGGATTGTTTGAGCTCAGGAGTTCGAAACCAGCCTGAGCAAGAGCGAGACCCTGTCTCTACCAAAAAAATAGAAATAAATTAATTGGACAGCTAAAAATATATAGAAAAAAATTAGCCGGGCATGGTGGTGCATGCCTGTAGTCCCAGCTACTCGGGAGGCTGAGGCAGAAGGATTGCTTGAGCCCAGGAGTGTGAGGCTGCTGTGAGCTAGGCTGACGCCACGGCACTCACTCTAGCCTGGGCAAAAGAGTGAGACTCTGTCTCAAAAAAAAAAAAAAAAAAAAATTAATTCAAAATGAACCATAGACTTAATGTAAACACTAAAAGTATAAAAATCCTAGAAGAAAACATAGAAGATATATTTTTGACCTTGGATTAGGCAAAGATTTCCCAAATATGACAACAAAAAGCACAATCTATAAAAGAAAAAAACTGATAAATTGGACTTCATCAAAATAAAAAACTTTTATTCTGCAAAAGACACTGTTAAGTAATGAAAAGAAAAGCCAGACGGGGGAAATATTTGTGAAGCATGTATCTAATAAAAGAATGTCCAAGGATAAAGAAAGAATTCTCAAAACTCAACAGAAAGAAAACAAAACAACTCAATTTCTAAAAAATATGCAAAAAATATTTGAATGGAGATTTCACCAAAGAAGATATATGGATGGCAAATAAGCATGAAAAGATGCTCAGCATCACTGGCCATTATGTAAATACAAATTAAAACCACAGTAAGGGCTGGGCGCAGTGGCTCATGCCTATAATCCTAGTACTCTAGGAGGCCGAGGTGGGAGGAGGTCAGGAGTTCAAGACCAGCCTGAGCAAGAGCGAGACCCCCATCTCTACCAAAAAATAGAAAAAATTACCCAGGCAACCAAAAATAGAAAAAATTAGCCAAGCATTCCCAGCCACTTGGGAAGCTGAGACAGGAGAATCACTTGAGCCTAGGAGTTTGAGGTTGCTGTGAGCTAGGCTGACGCCACAGCACCTAGCCTGGGCAACAGAGTGAGATTGTGTCTCAAAAAAAACCAAAAAAAAACCCACCACAATGAGATACTACTACACACCTATTAGAATAACTGAAATTAAAGACTTACCATACCCAAGGGTTGGCAAAGATGTAAAAGGACTGGAACTCATACGACACTGGAGGAAATGTTAAATGGTACCACCATTTTGGAAAATAGTTTGGTGTTTCTTTAAAAATTGTTCACTCTTCAGTTTTTCCACCACAGATTGTTTTGCCTGTTCTGGAACTTCAGAACTCTAAATGGAGTCATATTGTATGTACTATTTTGTGTAAAGCTTCTTTCACTTAGCATAACGCTTTTGAAATTTATCTATATTGTTGCATATATCAGTAGTTCTTTTCTTTTTATTGCTGAGCAGTATTGAATTGTATGAATAAACCATAATTTGTTTATCCAATCTCTCATGGATGGACACCCGGGCTGTTTCCAGATTGGGACTCATATGAATAAAGTTTTAAATGTTCTTGTGCAAGTTTTTCTGTGAACCATGTTTTCATTTCTTCTTGGGCAAATAAATGCCCAGC
The DNA here is from genome assembly GCF_000956105.1 of Propithecus coquereli. Taxonomy (NCBI): domain Eukaryota; kingdom Metazoa; phylum Chordata; class Mammalia; order Primates; family Indriidae; genus Propithecus; species Propithecus coquereli. Next base: position 7,010,963 of record NW_012152285.1, read on the forward strand.
TGTTACATACCTGGACCCTATGGTAGGTGTGTGTCACTTTCATAAGGTGTTGCCAGAACTTTTCCCCAAGTGGTTGTGTGAAAGTTCCATTTTAGTGTTAAGTGGCGGTAGGGATTGACTAAGCACAATCATGAGCAACTTCCTGGTGTGCTAGGAATGTTCTATTATATATCTTTATACGGGTTTGGATTGCACACACGCATTTGTCAAAACTCAGCAAATATACACTAAAATTTGTCCACTTCATTGTTTGTAAACTTTATATCACAAGAAAAATCTGTAAACAAATATTGAAAGCTAGCTGATGATATGCTTACTGAAATATTTAGGGGGAATTATACTGATGTCTGTAATTTACTTTGTAATGTAAAAAATATAATAAAAAATAAGATTGATGGGTGGACAAAGGAATGGTTGCATTGATACATATCTGATAAAGCAAGAATATAAAATACTAGTGATAAAATTTTGTGGTGTGTATACATATGGTCATTGTAAAAGATCTTTTCAACTTCACCATATGTTTAAAATTTTTCAAGACAAAATTTTTTTAAGTTAAACATGGGCTTATCATATGAGCAAGCCATTCCACTTCTAGATTCCTATCCAAGAAAAATGAAAGCAAATGTCCATACAAAGACTTGTACATGAATATTCATAGCAATTTCATTGGTAATGGCAAAAAACTGGAAATAACCCATGTGTCCATCAACAGGTGAATGGATAAACAAAATGTGATACATCCATACAATGAAATACTACTCAGCAAAAAAATAATAATAAAAAACTATCAATACCTATAACAACATGGATAAATCTCAAAATAATTATGCTATATAAAAGAAGGCAGACCAAAAAAGAAAATAATTTATACTGTATGATTTCATTTATAGAAAATTCTAGAAAATGGAAATTAATCTATGGTGACAGAAAGCAGAACAGTAGTTGCCTGGTGGGGAGGAGTGCAGGGAATGAGAATGAGGAAATATTTGGGCCTGATCGTGGTGATGATTTCGCAGTCATACACATATGTCAAAACCTATCAGATTTTATATTTTAAATAGGTGCAGTTTAGTTTATGTCAATTGTTCCTCAATAAAGATGTATTTTAAATCCTAAATATTGAAAATTTTAATCCATCAGTATTTTTAGAATATTTTAATTATGTAAGCTTTATTCAATGAATGCAAAGATTATATAATGTGGAAAATATATTGTGATCAATTATATTAATTAATTAAAATAAAAATATTTCACTTAACATTTTTAATTTCTGATATATATTTTTAATTCTAACAGAAGAATTTTTTCTTTCTTTTGAGACAGTCTCACTCTGTCACCCTGGGTAGAGTGCAGTAGCGTTATCATAGCTCACTGCAACCTCAAACTCCTGAGCTCAAGCGATCTTCCCGCCTAGGCCTCCCAGAGTGCTAGGATTACAGGCATGAGCCACCGCACCCAGCCCTAAGAGAGGAATATTTTGTCAAATGATAAAAAATAATGTATCTCAAGCTGATATCCAAAATGAAATCAACATTAAAACACTATTTAAAGCCAAGGATGTCCACTATTACCACAAGTTTGGGTTTTTTTTTTAATTAATCTGACATTTCTAGCTAGTTGAATTAAACAAGTAAATTGAATACAATATACTTGAAAGGAAGTGAGAGAAATGTCACTATGTGTAGACGAACTGGTGTTCTTTACTGGAATAAACTGAAATAAATCAAATGAAAGACTAATGGAAGAAATTCCAATAAGCAGGTGGTTTTTTGCAAAACATATATTAAAATAATGATTTTCACATATACTAGTAATAACAAAAATATAAAATGTTTAAGAATACATTTAAAATAAATGTGCAGATCTAATATGAAGAAAACTACAGTCTTTACTGAGGGGCATAAGTAAGACTTGGAAAACTGGAAATTTATTTCATATTTCTGGAAGGGGGGAGTTCAGTAGGAAGATGTCAATTCTCTAGAAATTAATCCAAACAACACAATGACAACTAAAATGTCAACAGGATTTCTCTTCAATTTGACTTGATTCAAAATTTCATCTGCAAGAATAAACGTACAAGGAAAAAAACCAGCAATGATGAGAGGGAAAATCAATGCAGGGAAAGCTATCCAACAAGCTAATAAAATGTATAAGAAGCCACAATAATGTAAATATTAGGCTGGAATTTGTGCAATCGTAGATCAGCGGAACAGAATATAAAATCCAGAAAAATACTGGGATATGATAATAATAGCATTTCAGATCAACTAGTGTTCCAAGCACAAACCAGAAGAAATCAAAATATGAAATATAAAAATGCTGACAACAAAAACACTTTTAACTTCTTTATAACAGAAAATACATAAGAGAAAAGAAAAGGCAAACTGGGGGGGGGGTGGAATATAACACATATGAAGAAGGATTGGCTACTCAAATATAAAAAGATCTCTAACAAAATAATGTGCCTCCTTAGAAAAATATGCAAAAATCATAAACAGTGCATTTTTAAGAAATACAAATGAATAGACAAAGAACAAACATAAGCATTACTTATTAATCTGAGAAATGCATATTAAAATAATGAGACAAAGATTTTTTTGAGACAAAGATATTTTTACCTGTCAAATGGGCAAAGACATAAAAGCATAATAATACTAAGTATTTGCAAAATTTTTGTTGCATTTGGCCAACGGCAGACACCAGCAAGAGACAGGAAGAAGGAGAGATTAAAATGTTTACTTCCCACACTAGGGCTGTGGTTTGCCATGCCTGTGTTTCTCTGAACCTGTTAGATGGTGCCTTTTTCACAGCTACCGCTCCCATCAGGTTCCAGTAACAACTCCCTCCCCCTTGCCCCTTCAAACCCAGGGGCCTAGGATGGAAAAGGCTTCCTGCAATATCTAGACCTTGAGTGTTTCCATACCTGCTGGTTCCCTTCATTCTGCCCCACACTTCTGTAAGTGGTCCCTCTGTTAAACTCCCTTTAATGACCCCTTGAATGTGGTTTCCTGGCAAGACCCTGACTGATACTCAACCCTGCCATATGAATGTATTGTTTAAATCTCTCTTTGTTTATTTGTGTATAAACATAAACGTAGACTAGACACAGGTAGAAACACACAGAAGAATATCAGGACATATATATATCTCAAAATGTGTCAGAACAGATAACTTATAAACACACACACATGCATATACATATACATACATATATACATATATGAATTCAAGAAATTATAAAGAACATGAGAAAGAATCAAAAATAATGCTAATATTGCTTAGCTTCTTCTACAAAAAGTCAATTTAGACCTTCACTATACTCTATTTATTAATAAAAACAGCATGTGAATGTGGTAAAAGCACACACAACTAATGCACACAGACACATTCGCATGCACACAAATGAATGCTTATAAAACTGGTGAAATCTGAATAAATATTATTCAATGGATTATATCAATGTTGCTTTCCTGGTTGTGATATTATACTACAGTTATGCAAAATGTTACCACTGAGGGAAACTGGCTGAAGGAGTTTACCGGATCTCTTTGGATTATTTCTTACAATTGCACGTAAATCTGCAATTATCTCCAATAAAAAGTTTTTTAAAAAATGCATGTGAAAAAATAACCTTTAAAGAGGAAAATATAGATTAATATTTATCTAATCTCTGAGAGAAAGGAATTTATAAGTTCTACAGGGAGATGAGGAGGGGAAGGTTTGAAAAAGATGGATCAATTTGACATTTAAAAAACTTAATTTCTACTGGCCACAAACAAGACTGAACAAAAATGTAGACCCCTCCCAAAAAAAACAAAGAAAATAATTATAATGAGATTGACAAAAAGTTCAGATTATTAATATATAAAGGACAATAGCCAATAAGAAAAGGACATGAATGGAAAGTTTTCAAAACTTTCAAGCTTCATCTCTCCCAACTGTTCCTCAAACCTATGCCTCCTTTGGCTTAGAATGCTTATCCTTCCTGCCCAACAGTCTCCCAAACACCACATGCCCATTAACTTCCATTTTCTGTGCTCATCTTCACAGGCAAATGGCTCACGTGGCAAAACCCCAGCCTGAACCCCACCACTGATGTACCTGCTCCCAGACAACTGACACTGCTGGGGGAAATGACACAGTTGTGCAGAGTGCTGTCCCTTTAAATTATTGGCCACACCTCCCCATTGGGTACTTCACACTGCCCAGCAAGCCCAATGAATTCCCCTAATGAACTTGCTTTTCTACGCTTAAAGACAGCAATTTCATTTGAAAGCATTGTCTACAAACTGGATCCACCTCATCTCTCATTCACTTTTCAACCTGTACCCGTGCCCTGCCTGTCCCCTTCACTGACCCACATGAATGAAATTTTTCTTACTAAGGTTGCCAAATCCCATAGACACTTTCAATCCTCATCTCTCTTAACCTCTCAATGGACTGCATCCTCCACATGGAAACACTCTTCCAATCTCTGTGAAACTTCAGGCTCCTGAGTTTCTTCCTCACCCTCCTGCTTGTTTTGTCTTCGCCTCTTTTCCAGCTCTCCTGTCTCTTCCCAATCTCCGAAGAATGGAGTTATTCCAGGTCCCCATTCTGGAATCTCTTCGGATTATTTCTTACAATTGCATGTAAATCTGCAATTATCTCCAATAAAAAGTTTTTTAAAAATTCCATGTAAAAAAAATAACCTTCAAAGAGGAAAATATAGATTAATACTTACCTAATCTCTGAGAGAAAGGAATTTATAAACTCTACAGGGAGATGAGGAAGGGAAGGTTTGAAAAACATGGATCAATTTGACTCTTACTCTACAGTAGATGATCTCATTCATTCTCATTGATTCTAACATCAATCATATGCTACCGACTCCCAGATTTTTATCTCCAATCCAGGTTTCTCTCCTGGCCTCAAGACTCATCACCCACTGCCTTTTTGACATCTCCACATGGATGTCTCATAAGCTTCTCACATCTCGTATGCCCAAAACAGAACTCCCATTCTCTCTGCACCTCCCCCATCCAAGCCTGTTGTTGCAGTCTTCCATATCTCCGTAAATGACACCTCCATAAAACCAGTTGCCAAACCAGACACCATCATTGACATTTCTTCCTTACTCTCCACATCTAATCCATCACAATTCTTGCTGATTCTACCTCCAAAATGTATCTCAAACCCATACTCTGTCCAAGCCACCTTCATTTCGCTTCTCAACTACTGTCATAGCCTTTCAACTGATCTTCTCACTTCCACTCTTCCCCCCTCCCCAATCCATTCATCATACAGTCACCAGAAAAATATTTTTGAAATGTAAATCTGATCAACACTCTTCAGTGGCTTCCTATTAAAATTAGGATAAAAATCCATAATCCTCACCATCATGCTACAGGATCTCACTCCTTTTACCTTCTCAACCTCATCCCATATCCCTCTCTGACTTCCCATTGTCCTCTAGCCACACTGCTGTTCCTTCACGTTCTCAAACATATCAAATTCTTCCACTTTGAGGAGTTCAAATGTGTTTTTCGCTTTACTGACCCACTTTCCATGAGTCTTTGACTGTCTAACTCCTATTTATCCTTCTGATCTCTGCTTGTATGTCCCTCTCTCAAAGAGGCTTTCCATCACCATAACACTCCCAGCCTAAATTAGATCTCTCTATCATACCATCTTGTGCTTTGCCTTCCTGTTCCCCCTAGGGCTAGGTGACACACAGCATGAGGACAAGTGCCAGGGAATATTTGTTTGCTCATCACTTTTTCTTTTCTTTTTCTTTTTTTTTTTGAGACAGAGTCTCACTCTGTTGCCCAGGCTAGAGTGCTGTGGCATTGGCCTAGCTCACAGCAACCTCAAACTCCTGGGCTCAAGCAATCCTTCTGCCTCAGCCTC
>NW_012152285.1:7028464-7031523 GCF_000956105.1 Propithecus coquereli
CCTCCCCTCTGCTCACACCTCTGTGGAAAAATTGTCTTCCATGAAACTTAGCAGCCAGGGGCCACACAGCAGGAGGTGAGCAGTGGCCAGCAAGCAAAGCTTCATCTGTATTTATAGCCGCTCCCCATTGCTTGCATCACCACCTGAGCTCTATCCCCAACTCCAGTCCTGGAAAAATTGTCTTCCATGAAATAGGTCCCTGGTGCCAAAAATGCTGGGGACCACTGCTCTAAGCCATTAATCTCTCCATTCCCAGCGGTGTAGGTTATTAAGAATGAAATGTCCGATTTCCTTAAGTGCTAAGTTTGACAGTTGGTATCCTTGACATTTCACTTTAAAACTTCTTGTTTTATTTTTATTGTGAAGGTACATCCTCATTCTTTCAAATGTGTGGTTTGGCTTGTGATTGTCTTTCAAAAAAATTTTTAGAGCAATTTTTGTGAAACCATGCATAAGTCAAAAATTCATGTTATTTTAGAATACGAGTTCCATTGTGGAACCAACACAGCGCAGACAGCTCAAAATATCAACGAAGTGTTAGGGAAGGGTGTGGCTAATGAACACACAGTACATCGACAGTTTGAGAAGTTCCATTCTGGTGATTTTAATCTTGAAAATGAGCCACATGGGCAACCCGAGACCAAGGTAGATAATGATGAGCTGAAAGCTCTAGTGGAAGCAAATCCATTTCAAGCTACGTGTGAATTAGCAGCAAGGTTTGATGTTACTATTCCAACAATATTAGACCATTTGAAACAAACAGGCAAGGGAAAGAAGCTGGATAGATGGATACCACATGAACGAAACGAGCGTCAGAAGAGAAATCATCTCGAAGCTTGCCTTTCTTTGCTGTCACAATGTAAATGCGAACCACTTCTACACTCTATGGTTATGTCTGATGAAAAATGGATTCTTTTTGACAATCACAAGCACCTGGCACAATGGTTGGATAAAGATGAAGTGCTGAAACACAGTCCAAAACCAAATATTCATCAAAAAAAGTTAATGGTATCTGTAAAGTGCAGTCTATGCACTTTAGTGGTCCAGCACTGGTATTATCCACTACAGCTTCACAAAACCTGATCGATCAATTACAGCAGCTGTCTACTGCAACCAACTGGATGAAATGATGAGGATGCTTGTGATTAAGCAGCCAAGATTGGTCAACAGAGACAGGCCAATCTTTCTGCATGACAATGCTCGACCACATGTCACACAAACATGTCACTGCTCAAGCTACAGAGGCTGGACTTGGAAACTCTCTGTCATCCACTGTATTCACCAGACCCTGCACAACTGACTACCACTTCTTCCAGGCTTTGGACCACTTCCTGCAAGGAAAAGTACTCAATTCTCAAGAAGCTGTGGAAAACACCTTGCACAATTTCATCACCACTTGCTCTCCAGGCTTCTTCACTGCTGGCATAAACAAGCTACCATTAAGATGGCAAAACTATGTCAATAGTTTAGGTGCATACTTTGATTAATTGTACTGCTTCTTGTTTGAGATATAATAAATTAAACTTTTGATTTGAAATCAAACATTTCATATTTAATGACCTAATAACTAGGTACTTAAGACACTGGCAAAGCCAACGGGAAGGAAGATGGTGGAATTCAGCTATAATGGGCTTATCCAGAATTTTACAACCAGAAAATCTGGCATAAACTGTTTTAATTTCATCATACATGCACTTTTTTTGTTTTACAGTTTTAGAATTGTTTTATTTTGAATTACATATGTACCTATACATCGTAAATTTTCTTCTAAATGTTAGATCAGGCCCTGACTATTCCAAATGCATGTCTTCTCTCCTCCTATCTAAATCCTGCCCCAGGTCTTCAGCCCAGGTCAAAGTCCAATCTTCTCCAAGAAACCTTTCCAGAACAGAGTAGGGTCTTTTTATAATTGAATTTTTGCAGTTCTTGGACTCAAGTTTCCTCTTAAATATACATATATATTCATCATATTATAATGTTTTACGTGAGGTATAACTTATCTCTCTAATTAGAGTCAAAGTTTCCTACTCACAAGTAAATCCTCTAGATTGCATTGTACTTCTTTTTAAATCTCTTCCACAGCAGCTAGCACAGTAAGAATGCAATGAATACTTGTTGAATGGAAAGAGTATAGAACCCCCGACCTGCTGGTTTACATGACCAATGGGAGGATGAATGTTTGAATATAAATACTTTGAAGAGTTAGCAATCTATTGAACCAAAGATAAATTCTGGCTTAAGCTGTAAAGTAAGTAAGACACTATAATCAGCATCAGTGGATGAAGAACCAAATCCACCTCTGGGAAGTTCTGCAGGAGTTCACCAACTTTAACCAACTGCTCCTTGGAAAGTCTTTCCCCAGCAGGCAAGGGAAGACACAAGAATTCATTTGGTCAGACATCAACCATCCCCACCCAGCTCCTCACCTCCCCCTATGCCCAGCACCACCACCATCACCATCACCAAATCAAAAATATGTGTTTTAAATCAGAATATAGTTTGGCAACCAACAGCATTTATGTCATACCAAAATTGATTGCCAACACATACCTACCTCCCTGCTGGCTATGACAGTGTGCTACCCACCTCATTGACAAAAATTGGCAGCCAGCCTGCTCCTTCCCCCACTTCATTGTTAGTGGGCTGTCCTGCCCCCTCTCAGTTTGGAAATCATGGCCTAAGACACTCTCTTGAGCTGCCTCCAACATGCCGAAGGGAAGGGGATAGGAACTTTGGCACCCTAATTTTAAAAGAGTGCCAGTCCATGGTGTAAAAGGAAGACTATATTCTTCTCCAAATGTGGACAATGCCTGTTTCCTTTCCTGCAGTCATTAGCTGATGTCTTTGGCAGAGAACATGTTGAGTAAGCTTTTCCAGGATGGGTTTGTAGCCTTGGAAATATATCATCCAAAACAAAAAGCCAAACTTCTGATTGTGTCTCAGTTTGCACCTACACATTCACCAAGATACCTCATTTTTTAAAATTATTTTTTAATAAAGCAAGAGCCAAATTCATACTTCCTCTGTTCCCTTCCCAATGGCAAGTCATTCCAATTTTT
>NW_012152285.1:7031573-7032818 GCF_000956105.1 Propithecus coquereli
AAAAAGTGCCTTACATGTAGTAAGAGCTGAATAATTTTATTTGTGGAATTAATAAGCTTCCTGTAGACCTCTGCCCATACTTGAGTTATACTATATTACCATTCTTATCATTTCCTCTACTTTTTCTAAGTCAATTGTTATGGTAAATTTTGTTTGTTGTCTAGCCAATACTTAAGCCCCACTTCCATGACAATAAAATTCTGATTTGTTCAGATAAGCATGGAGCCACTGACCTAACCCAGTCTCAAAGGATGAATCATGATTGGCTTAAGCCAGTCATGGTAATCTTATTGCATTTTGGAGCAGACTGTTGAACAATAGGCATGTGATCTGATTTTGTAAAATGAGATGTAAGGGGAAATTCACTAAAAGATTTCCCTTCTCAGCTAAAAAGACAAAGTCTTCGAAGTAGCTAATCTTTTGTACCTGTCTCTTCCTTCCTTCTTGGAATACGGGTGTGATGATATAATGTCCAGAGCTGTGGCTGCTATCTTGCAATAATCAAGTGACATGTATGAAACTAAAAATCAATGCAATGAGGACAGCAGAATGGAAAGACAGAAAGACCCTAGGTCCTTAGTGACATCATTGAGCCATTAAATAAACCTGGAACTGCCCATTTCCAGAGTGCTTATTAAGGAGCAATAAAAGGTCTTAGGCTTTAAGCTAGTGTTCATCTAGGTTTTCCTTTATTTGCAGCCAAATGAAACCCCAACTAATTCAATAATTTTATTTATGAATGTGTTTGTGAGGACAAATGTGTTTTTCCTTTATGTAGAACATTCTGGATATGAAAAGGAAGGGAAGGAGGAGGACAAAAGAAAGAAGAGGAAGGGAGAAACAAACCCAACCAATTTGTGGATGAAATAATCCTGGAAATGGAGTGAATTACAGGAAGGATAAGGAAGCAAAAGAAAACAAATTATTCATATCTTCCTTGCTCATCATCTAGTTTCAACCTCCTCTAATCTTCCTTATGTGATCCTTCCACTAATATAGTAGGATCATAAACTAAACCACTGTTTTCATAAATCTACCACTCACTATAAAAGCTTTCTCATTATCTGTTAGGTAATGTTTATCTAGTTAACATTCAAAGATTTTAAAATCCAATCACACCAATCCACTGAGTTTATCGCTCATTATTTCCTAATCTAAACCTTCCAGTTGAAACAAAAACAAACAAATAAGAAAAAACTCTCCTTATTGTCCTCTTATTTATTACCTCTAAGCCTGTGGTCCCCA
>NW_012152285.1:7032868-7036389 GCF_000956105.1 Propithecus coquereli
TGGCATCAGTCTAGCTCACAGCAACCTCACACTCCTGGGCTCGGGAGATCCTACTGCCTCAGCCTTCCGAGTAGCTGGGACTACAGGCATGTGCCACCATGCCTGGCTAATTTTTTCTATATATAATATTTTTAGTTGTCCAGATCATTTCTTTCTATTTCTTAGTAGAGACGGGGTCTCGCTCTTGCTCAGGCTGGTCTCGAACTCCTGACCTTGAGCTATCCACGCGCCTCGGCCTCCCAGAGTGCTAGGATTACAGGCATGAGCCACTGTGCCCGGCCTAATTTTTTATTTTTTGTAGATATGGGGTCTCACTATGTTTCCCAGGCTGGACTTGAACTCCTGGGCTCAAGCAATCTCCCACCTCAGGCTTCCAATGTGCTGGGATTACAGGTGTGAGCCACCACACCTGGCCAAACTTCACTTCTTCTATAACTTCTTTCTCAACCCCCTTGGTGCTCCACCACACTAGTAGTTCTCAGCACTTGCTTCTTTTTTCCCCAATGGGTACTGTGCTTATAGGTCATACTTGACAAACAGTCCCCCTGAACTTTTGAGTTCTTAGATAAGCCAATACTCCATGTCACTTCTGGGCCTTCACACATGCTGTTTCTTCTCCCTGACACTCTTCCTTCCTCTTGTCCCCACTCCCTCCCTTTGCCTAGATACTCTCTACTCAACTTTCATGTCTCAATTTAGACATCACTTTCTCTAAGAAATCTCAATACCTCCCCCCATGCTGGATTAGATTCTGCATTGTAATTGTCCATTTGGTTAACGACACCTCCCTCTAGACTGTGACCTCAAGTCTTGTATCTGTCTTGTCCACTGCTCTATCACTAGAAACTAGCACAGAATCTGTCACATAGTAGGTGGTCAATAAATAGTTGTTGAATCAATAAATTGATAGATGCTTAACAGTTGTTTATTGTTGAAAGAAGAAACTTACTGGGCTAAGGTATATAGCATTCCAATTCTAAATGCTTTCCTAATTTAGCCAAATATTCCAACTTACATGCTTAGGGTCAATTAATCTTAGAGAATGAATTAAGAACCTGTTCGAACAGTCCTTTCCCTAGGAAGATGAGAGTAGATCTACTTCCACCCTCTCAAATCAACACTTTTCAATGTGGAAAAAACATTAGGAATAGAAAATTCTAAAATGACCCTCTGCTGGCCCCAAAATCACTCTTTGCTGCTGAGAATATTACTAATTTAACTTCATCTCCCAATAATAGAATGGAAATAAATAAACCAGATTCTCTAAATTGGCTTCAAAGATAGTGCCAGTGCTATCTGTGTTAACAAAATTTCAGGGAAAAAAGCAATGGTTACGTAAGACAAAAGTGCCCAGCAATAGTTACATAAGACAAGAGGGCCCAGTATTCCACAAAGTCAATTAGCTTTTTCAGAAGAGCAGCTTTGAAAGTATCCAAAAATCAATTGATTAGGTAATGCACAATTAGCAACTGCAAAGTTGATATAGGGCTTAAATCACCAAATGCAAACCAAAGGGGTCTTTATAGGCATTATTCAAATAAAAATGTACCCCGAGAACAGAGCACATCAGGTGGGAATGACTGATGTACTCTGTGCTGATACAAACTCAATCTTCAATGGTATGTCATATGCTATTTTTTATAACTATGTTGCACGCACCATAGATTGGCTCACTTCACATCCATCTCCACCTTTTCTTTCTTGGCTTCCTCTACTGTAGAAGCTAGAAGTGCTAAATAATCACTTACCCAGTCTCTCTTGCAACTAGGGATAGCTAAATGAATAGTTCTGGTTGAATAAGATATTGAGAAAGCATGTCCTGATTTAAAAAGAGGCAGATTTAAGTAGCGCCGCCCTTTTCCCATCTTTCTGCCTTGACCATGGATGAAAGGTCTGCAACAGCAGCAGCCATCAGACAACAAAACAATATACAGCAAATGAATAGATAGTAAGAGCCTGAGAATTTGATGTCATCATGGAATGTAGCATTGGAATGCTTATATCTACCCTGTACTGCCTACCTCCAGATAGGTATAAGAAAAATAAACCCTCATCTGTGTAAGACATTCTTCTTGCAGCTAAAAATGTTTCTGAGTGATACTATATCCATGGCAGTGCTACTTAAACTATGGTCTGCAAGCCAGCAGCATCAGCATCAACATACCTGGAAGCCGTTAGAAATGCAAATTCTGACCTCTTCACTCCCTCACCTCCAGCCCCACTGTTGCCTAAGTTCTAGTCCCTGCCTTCCGACCTTGCCCTTCTCTTCCGGTTTTCATAATGTCACTTTTTAAATATTTCTCTTCTAGCCTTCTTCATTTCTCCCCACATTTTGATTGTCCAGGCCAAAAAGGGAAATATTATATGTGCATGATGCATTGTCAGTAAGAATAGAGTGTTTAAAAAAATTTTATGGACACTGCCAGATATCTAACATGAATTCGAATTTTAAAAGTACAAAACCAGACTCTTGATTTTTCTTTCCCAATCTGTTCCTCTGTTTAATTTCAATTAATGGCATCTCCATTCTCCTAATTCCTTAAGTCAAAAACTTGGAGTCATCCTCAACTCCTCTCTTTCTCCCACACCCCACATCCCATCCATTAGCAAATTCTGTTTGTTCCACTTTCATAATATATTTCAAATCCAAATATTTCTCACCCTACACCACTACTACCTTGGTCTTAGCCAGTGTTATCTATTTCTTGAGCCACTGCCATAGTTTCCTATTTAGTTTCTCTGCTTCCTTCCTTGCCTCCCTACAATCTATTTTCCAAAGAACAGCTGAAGCAATCTTTCTTAAAATGCAAACTTCATCATATTACTCCTTTGCTGAAAACCTTCCAATGTCTTTTAGTAGAATAAAATGCAAATTCTTTACCATAATCAACAAGGCCTTGCACAATCTGGCCTCTGGTCGCCTCAATACCAGCATCTATCACTCTTTTGCTTGCTCCCCCTGCTTCTACATTGCTGGCCTCCTTGCTGCTACTCAAGCATGCTAAGGACATTCCCTCATTAGGACCTTTCTACTTGTTGTTCCCTCTACCTGGAGCACTCTTCCTCCAGATACACTTACTCCCGTTTATTCGAGTCTCTACTCAGTCATCGCCCCATCAGAGGAGCCTTCCCTGAATACTTTATCTAAAATAGTATGGGCCAGCACAGTGGCTCATGCCTGTAATCCCAGCACTTTGGGAGGCTGAGGTGGGAGAATCACTTGAGCCTAGGAGTTCAAGGTTACAGTGAGCTATGATCATGCCACTGCACTCTAGCCTAGAGACAGAGTAAGACTCTGTATCTAAAAAATAACAATAATAATAAATAATAAAGTGAAATAGCATAGTGCTCATTATATGCTACCTCTTACCTTCCCTTACTTTATTGTGCACTAGTTACTACTTGACTTTATATTAAACATTTATGTTGGCCGGGCGCGGTGGCTCACGCCTGTAATCCTAGCACTCTGGGAGGCCAAGGCGGGCGGATTGTTTGAGCTCAGGAGTTCAAAACCAGCCTGA
>NW_012152285.1:7047119-7052888 GCF_000956105.1 Propithecus coquereli
CCCTGATTCAAAAATATATATCAGAGCTCAATAGTGGTTCGTTAAGGTATAAAATAGTAATAAAAATTATATTGGAAATATTACCATTAAAAATTGTACCACAAGTCTACAGCGTGACTATAGAACTAGAATTGGTTCAAGGACATCTGAGTGTAATTATTCCATACAAAACTGGCAAAAGAAAGTACCACTAACTATGATGATTGATATCTGAATATAGGACTTTTGAGAACTGACAATCCATTTGCTCCTAGTCTCCAGAGCATTATCTGTTATGGAAATTCATGGAGTATAATAGTTCGTGCCTTTCAAACACTAGGGTCATTTTCAGTTAAAGCACCATAATCCCTCCAGTAACCAAATATGCACAAAATAATGCTTTCCACTCTTTTTGTTTTGAGGTAAATTCTTTTAAATTTTGTTTTGATGTAAGCTTTCCACTATGAAATTCAGAAATCTTGGTTGCTAAGGGCAAAAAAGAAGCCAAACTTCAGAGGCATCATTCACACTTTCATACCTTGTAGTAAAAACAGGTATAAGTTATAGTATTGGTAAGAAGTTTTCAATAATAGCCATAATCAATTAAATTGATATTTTTCTCTTAGAAAGAAAGCATAATGAGCTATCAGCAAAATTTAGCAAATAACACTATTGAACTCTGAATATCTGGGATATAGCTGTGGAAGGCAATTATTATCACATATCCATGCTAGAAGATACTTTATTCTGTAGTTGCTCAAAACCACTGAAATTATGAGTCACCTCTGGCTTAGTCCATTTTCTATGCTTATAACAGAATTCTGGGTAATTTATAAAGAAAAGAAATTTTTTTTTTTTACAATAGTAGGACTAAGTCCAAGGTCCAGGGACCACATCTGGTGAAAGACTTCTTGCTGGTGGGAACCCTCTAAAGTGTTGTACAGGGTATCAAGGAAGAGAGACCTGAGTATAGCATGTTACCATGCTCAGCACCCTTAGTCATGCATACTTGAATTCAGTGCTCTCTCTAATGGCACTTTATTTCCTGGACCAATGCACAAAGTACCAATTTCTCTCCCTACCCCACAACCTGTACTCCCTGCAGACACCATCCCCTTCCACTCCCAGACTTGGACATAAGATAAGGAGCATCCGGCTATTGAACCCTTTTTTTATACTTCTTTTTTTTTTGAGACAGAGTCTTACTGTGTTTCCCGGGCTAGAGTACCGTGGCATCATCCTAGCTCACAGCAACCTCAAACTCCTGGGCTCAAGCGATCCTCCTGCCTCAGCCTCCCGAGTAGCTGGGACTACAGGCATGCGCCACCATGCCCGGCTAATTTTTTCTGTATATTTTTAGTTGTCCAATTAATTTCTTTCTATTTTTAGTAGAGACGGGGTCTTGCTCTTGCTCAGGCTGGTTTCGAACTCCTGAGCTCAAACAATCCGCCCCTCTCGGCCTCCCAGAGAGCTAGGATTATAGGCGTGAGCCACCGCGCCCGGCCTATACTTCTTTTTAAGCATTAAACCAACATTGCAGTTTGCAATTGGGCTGAGGGTTCATATTCATTTGCCAGCCTTTAAAAGTCAGTAGAACTATTTCCACTAGATGGCTGTCTTTACCAAGAACTGTAAGAGCTATGCCAGCTTGTGGCAATTTGAGAATTTTAAAGCTTACCTTTCACAGAGATTAGAGCACATATGCAGCCATTTAGTAGGTTTACTCCTACAAAGCGTCCACCTATGACTTTATTTTTTCACCCCCACATTGAAAAGTCCATATGTTAAGAATGTAATGTGCTTTTAAAAAAATAAAAGAGAAATTTTGTTTGTTTCAGGTTGAAATTTTTCTTAAAGAAATAAATAATTTTACCCAGAAGACTGAAAGACATATAAAAAAATTATTTCTGTATAATTGTTTATGTTGTCAGATCAAAAGGTACTTGTTGATTATAAAAATTAAGCTGTTCTTTAATATTTGGGAGAAGAGATTGGCTATTGCTACTTATAGTTAGCATTTGTTTTGCATCTTTTCTCCAGGTGATAAAAGTATTTTTGAGTAAAAATATAAACTATTGAGTAGAATTTATTATATGCTACAATTTCTACTCTGACAATCAATGAAATTGTTTCTTCCCCTCACATGCTCTGTTATTTGCTCAGGGTTATATTTTACAGCAGTTAGTTTTACTTTAATACATACATGAATACTATTTAACTCAGAAATACCACTTTGCATCTTTTCTCCAGGTGATAAAAGTATTTTTGAGTAAAAATATAAACTATTGAGTAGAATTTATTATATGCTACAATTTCTACTCTGACAATCAATGAAATTGTTTCTTCCCCTCACATGCTCTGTTATTTGCTCAGGATTATATTTTACAGCAGTTAGTTTTACTTTAATACATACATGAATACTATTTAACTCAGAAATACCACTTTTTAAAAGTTTTTTTATCTAGAGGAAACATGTTCAAACATCATTTATGGTAGTTGGAATTAACTTAGGTATTCATCACTTAAAAAGATGGGTAAATAAAATGAAGCAACAGGAAGCAACGTACTAGATGAATATACAGTGAGATGGATCAATTGTTAAAATAGTGTTGATTTAAAAAATCAAGGAGCAGAATTATAGATAGTAATAGCACAATATCATCGATATAACCTCAAAAGAAAACGGAAAGAAAACTATAGCACAATAACCACTGATGTAAACATGAAACACATAAATACATAAAAACAGTATTGTATATATTTTCAAAGATGGACACATATTCAAGGACATATACCAAACATATCAGGGGAGGAGAATGGATCTGGGGGCCAGTTGAAAGGGGAAAAAATAAAATAAGAAAGGGGATGTTGCCAAAACAATGGTGATAAAGTGCCATGAATTGAGGGATATGATTAACTCAATTTTGTGTATCTATATGTGATAGATGCTACAGTGTGCCACCCAGGTCCCTCTCCAGGAAAGGAGGACTTATTCCCCCAGTTGCTAGAAGTGCTGCAGGAAAACAGCCCTCAGCTCTCAGTCCTCTTTGGGGATTGCTATGACTAAAGAAAACTGGCCCAAGATTGTATCTTCTTCCAAGTGTAACTCATACCCAGTGATCAATAAGTACCTGTTTCCCTTGCCCCAACCTGGTACAATCTTGAAGGGCCATCCTAGATCCAGAGCTTGATTGATTGGACTGCACCACAGTTCAACTTCTCCCTCTACCCAATTCTGCTTCTTCCACTCCCTTCCACACGTGCTGATCTCATGGCCTGAATGCTAGTCTCCGTCTCAGAGACTGGTGTGTCTCCATCTCTTCTTCCCAAATAACCCAAGCTGCGACATGAACATCAACATGTGTTTGTGTGTGTTAACCCTTGTTAATATATTTTTCCCTTTTGCTCACCTCTATTTTTCAAACTTTCAGCAACGCACATTTTGCAAAAAAAAAAAATATGGAAGTTTTTTACAAAATATAATAAAATATGACTGTATTTCTATCAGCTTTAGCAACAACAAAATATGTCAGATTTTCTGCCATGAACATAAAATAGCTGAAAGTACCTCAGATATTGAAGTCAAGCTATCCTTATTTATCAAGAAAAACTTAAAGGAACACAAAAGTTTTAAAAAAAGTAGGTATGCAACCAGTTCCCATTAGAGAGCAAGTTAAATACAAAGCCAAAACTTCCTCACTAAATCACTTGCAGTTGCTGTGCCATTCCTAACCTCCTACCACATCACGCGTGGGCAGAGGTCACTTAGTAAACCTCTTTCATTCCCTTAACACTTGTTCATTTAATACACTTTCCCAGATTACTGTGCTCTTGTGGGCTTTTGATGAGCTTTCAATCCTACAAGTGCCCACATCTGACAAACATTTCCCACAGCTATCAGTGGATCTGTGTGTTAGTTTCCGAAGGCTGCTGTAACAAAGTATCATAAACTGGGTGGTTTCTAATAATAGAAATTTATTCTCTCACAATTATGGAAGCCAGAAATCCCAAAATCAAGGTGTCAGCACAGCCATGCCTCTCTGAGACTCTCTATGGGAGAATCTTCCTTGCCTATTCTAGCTTCTGGTGGTTGCCAGCAACCCTCACATGACTTTTCCCTTCTTGTAAGGACTCCAGTGATTCTATTTAAGTCCTACCCTAAACCAACACGACTTCATCTTAATATATACCTTAATTATAACTGCAAAGATCCTATTTCCAAATAAGGTCACATTCTGAGGTTCCAGGTGGATATGAATTTGGGAGGGACACTATTCAACCCAATATGGTCTGCCCTTTGCCTCCCCAAAACTCACATCCATCTCATGCACAAAATACAGTCACCTCATCTACATCCCCAAAAGTTTTAACCCGCTCCAGCATTAACTCTAAATTCAAAATCTCACCTAAATATCATCAACTCAAAAAGTTCCAAATATCATCATCTAAATCACCTAAACCAAGTATGAGTGAGAATCTAGGTATGATCCATCCTAGGGCAAAATTCTTCTCCATCCACATACATGTGAAACTAGGAAACAAGTTCTCTGCTTCCAAAATACAATGATGGAAACCGCTAACCTCTAACCCTAACCCTAACCACTAAGCCTAACTTATAACCCCTAACACTTAAAAAAAAAAAATACAATGCTAGAATAGGACAGACATTCCCATTCCTAAACTAAAATGTTGAAGAAATAAAGGACTTAGCTGTCTAAGGCAAGTTCACAACACAGTAGGACAAATTCTATCAGGTTTTAAGGACTGAAAGGAACCCTTTGTGGCTTGATGCTCTGTCCTACTGGCCGTCAGAGCTGGAAGCTCCTTTCTCTCTGGCCTCTGCACCTATGGCTCTGCCCTCAGAGTCGTTCTTCCTTCATTTTGTCTTGTTTCTGTCCCTTTAAGTCCAGGCTGGCAGTGTTTCTGTTGATATAAAATTCTCAAAAATCTTATGAGTCTTTTGTGGATGTCAAGGAGATCCATGTTATTAGATAGGAGGGTTCTCTGCTGGTCCTTCCTGGGTAACCCCATCTTTATTGCTGGCTGCTATAGAGGTGGTCAATTGAATCCATAAGTCATACCCCTAATCTCTATAGGTGTCCAGCCATATCCTTGGCCCTGTTTCTAGAAAGTACTATTTGAATAGCTAAGAATCTTCCAAATTATCAACTGTTGATTTCTTTTTTCATAACAGTTCATTTCTCAATTCATCTCTTTATTCTCTCATTTTACTGTAAGCAGCTAAGAGAAATCTGCCTGCATCTTTCATGCTTTGCTTGGAAATCTCCTCAGCTAACCCAGTTCATCTTTTGCAAATTCTAATTTTCACACAACAGTAGAACATAATTCAGCCAAGTTTTCTGCCAATTTATAACAAGGATTACCTTTCTTCTGGTGTCCAATATCATTCCTCATTTCCATCTGGGACTTCACCAGAAGCACCTTTATCACTCATATTTCTAGGAACAATCTATCAGTGGTAGTATTAATATATGTATGCTATAAGACAATAGATGCTTTCTCTATAGCTCTTCTTTCTTCTTCCTAAGCTCTCACCAGAATACCCTCTAACTTTTACATGCCTACCAACAATCTCTTCAAAGCAATCTTGGCTTTTCCTATCATGCACCTAAAAATTCTCCCAGCCTCTCTCCATTACCCAATTCCAAAGCCACTTCCATATTTTTAGGTATTTGTTACAGCAGCATACCACTTCCTGGTACCATAATCTTTATTAGTTTCCTGGGGCTGCCATAACAAAGTACCACAAAGTGGGTGGCTTGTAACTAT
>NW_012152285.1:7052938-7053648 GCF_000956105.1 Propithecus coquereli
TGTCCAATTAATTTCTTTCTATTTTTAGTAGAGACGGGGTCTTGCTCTTGCTCAGGCTGGTTTCGAACTCCTGAGCTCAAACAATCCGCCCCTCTCGGCCTCCCAGAGAGCTAGGATTATAGGCGTGAGCCACCGCGCCCGGCCTATACTTCTTTTTAAGCATTAAACCAACATTGCAGTTTGCAATTGGGCTGAGGGTTCATATTCATTTGCCAGCCTTTAAAAGTCAGTAGAACTATTTCCACTAGATGGCTGTCTTTACCAAGAACTGTAAGAGCTATGCCAGCTTGTGGCAATTTGAGAATTTTAAAGCTTACCTTTCACAGAGATTAGAGCACATATGCAGCCATTTAGTAGGTTTACTCCTACAAAGCGTCCACCTATGACTTTATTTTTTCACCCCCACATTGAAAAGTCCATATGTTAAGAATGTAATGTGCTTTTAAAAAAATAAAAGAGAAATTTTGTTTGTTTCAGGTTGAAATTTTTCTTAAAGAAATAAATAATTTTACCCAGAAGACTGAAAGACATATAAAAAAATTATTTCTGTATAATTGTTTATGTTGTCAGATCAAAAGGTACTTGTTGATTATAAAAATTAAGCTGTTCTTTAATATTTGGGAGAAGAGATTGGCTATTGCTACTTATAGTTAGCATTTGTTTTGCATCTTTTCTCCAGGTGATAAAAGTATTTTTGAGTAAAAATATAA
>NW_012152285.1:7053698-7055772 GCF_000956105.1 Propithecus coquereli
TCATTTTTTAAAATTATTTTTTAATAAAGCAAGAGCCAAATTCATACTTCCTCTGTTCCCTTCCCAATGGCAAGTCATTCCAATTTTTACTTTTCCAGGATGGGTTTGTAGCCTTGGAAATATATCATCCAAAACAAAAAGCCAAACTTCTGATTGTGTCTCAGTTTGCACCCACACATTCACCAAGATACCTCATTTTTTAAAATTATTTTTTAATAAAGCAAGAGCCAAATTCATACTTCCTCTGTTCCCTTCCCAATGGCAAGTCATTCCAATTTTTACTTTTCTTTTTTGTCTATTTTCTTTCCCTTCTTCTTAATTAAAAGAAAAATTGTTTGTCACCAGTAACCACTGCACTTCTCATTTTCCCTTTTCTGTGCCCCGGCCTTTTCCTGCCTTCTACCTGAACAACGGATTTTTTAAAAAAAACTAAACCGAATTGTGAGTAGTCCACAATTGAGATTTTAAGTTCAATATATAAAAACTGAATATGAATCAGATTTGACTCAACAGATAGTTTATTTCTTTATAAATCTGAATACAGGGGCCAGGCACCACGGCTCACGCCCATAATCCTAACACTCTGGGAGGCCGAGGCGGGAGGTTTGCTTGAGCTCAGGAGTTCAAACCAGCCTGAACAAGAGTGAGACCCCATCTCTATAACAAAAAAAAAGCAAAAATCTGGATACAGATGTGTTTAATGTTTATTAGGAAGTGCTTTCAAGGATATATATAAAAATTTTCCTTAGGAAACTTTCATTTTGGAAGGTTGCATGCTCACGTTATGCCAATTTCACATTATGGTAAATAATGAAAATGAACTACCATAAACTCTTTTCTGTTGGAATCAATAACATGAGTTTAATAGAAAATCTAGGGCTCCAGTTGCAACTTTAATCAATTCCAAAGTCAAATTTCTGATTATCATATGCTCTACTTAATGAGTAACCAGCTGGAGAGTAAGATCTCAACTTGATTGCAGCATGACATGTACAAACCAGACCACTAGGTTTTCTATTTTTAACACAGTTAAAAAGTAACAAATATGTCTTAAAAGGCCATGGAAAAGTACCACACAGCTGGGAGAACTGAAAAAAATAAATGTTTCTAATTACAAGTTAAGTTACTTTTGTATTATGGGCTTGATTTTTCCTTAAAATCTCAGGAGGATACGACAAAATATAAAGCTATATTGATACAATAAATAACTTCCACCAACATCTGTATAACTATTTAAGCCTTGGTTGTCTAGTGTGAGGGACTAGATCAAACGGATTCAAGCATATCCAAGATTTTTTTAACTTTTCCCTAATAATTCATCAAGATTTGGGTCCCAGTTCTGCTACTCAAGAGCTGTGTGACTTTAGGAACGTGATTAGGTTTTCTGGTCTCAGCTTTCTTACTTATAAAATATGGATAATAACCCACCTCACAAGGCTGTTATGAGGATTAAATGATAGAATATAGATGATATATCTAAATCAGTGCGCAGAATTTTGCAAGAGTATCTATCAACAAAAAGATACTGTGTATCAGAAGGAATTATTACCAAAAATTCAACATCTCAGTCAAAGATTACTGGTCACAGTGGTTTCCTGTTGTCAAAAACCAATGCTCTTTATATCCTTTCATCAAAAATTAATGGAGTTAAAATTGCCAGAATCTATGGTGGTAATTTGCAAACTGCCATCCAAGTAGTCTAGAGGCAGTTTGACGGTTTCAGAGGAAAAAAGAATAAAAGTATTTTTACACACATTTGACAAATTTGAAATTTAACTTGTATTTTTCACAGAAATCCCACTACTGTCTTAAAGACCATTCTGTTTTTTAAAGTTTTCACATATGCTACAAGGACTGTATTAGTCAGTTCATCTCAGATAAAATGCTGTAAATAGGGTAAAATACATCTAAACTAATATTTTTTACATCATTTGGCATTAATTTTCATGTTCGTAAAATATCCTTTTTAACTATTATATGGGATACATCCCTGATTCAAAAATATATATCAGAGCTCAATAGTGGTTCGTTAAGGTATAAAATAGTAATAAAAATTATATTGGAAATATTACCA
>NW_012152285.1:7067022-7069944 GCF_000956105.1 Propithecus coquereli
AAATCTCACCTAAATATCATCAACTCAAAAAGTTCCAAATATCATCATCTAAATCACCTAAACCAAGTATGAGTGAGAATCTAGGTATGATCCATCCTAGGGCAAAATTCTTCTCCATCCACATACATGTGAAACTAGGAAACAAGTTCTCTGCTTCCAAAATACAATGATGGAAACCGCTAACCTCTAACCCTAACCCTAACCACTAAGCCTAACTTATAATCCCTAACACTTAAAAAAAAAAAAAATACGATGCTAGAATAGGACAGACATTCCCATTCCTAAACTAAAATGTTGAAGAAATAAAGGACTTAGCTGTCTAAGGCAAGTTCACAACACAGTAGGACAAATTCTATCAGGTTTTAAGGACTGAAAGGAACCCTTTGTGGCTTGATGCTCTGTCCTACTGGCCGTCAGAGCTGGAAGCTCCTTTCTCTCTGGCCTCTGCACCTATGGCTCTGCCCTCAGAGTCGTTCTTCCTTCATTTTGTCTTGTTTCTGTCCCTTTAAGTCCAGGCTGGCAGTGTTTCTGTTGATATAAAATTCTCAAAAATCTTATGAGTCTTTTGTGGATGTCAAGGAGATCCATGTTATTAGATAGGAGGGTTCTCTGCTGGTCCTTCCTGGGTAACCCCATCTTTATTGCTGGCTGCTATAGAGGTGGTCAATTGAATCCATAAGTCATACCCCTAATCTCTATAGGTGTCCAGCCATATCCTTGGCCCTGTTTCTAGAAAGTACTATTTGAATAGCTAAGAATCTTCCAAATTATCAACTGTTGATTTCTTTTTTCATAACAGTTCATTTCTCAATTCATCTCTTTATTCTCTCATTTTACTGTAAGCAGCTAAGAGAAATCTGCCTGCATCTTTCATGCTTTGCTTGGAAATCTCCTCAGCTAACCCAGTTCATCTTTTGCAAATTCTAATTTTCACACAACAGTAGAACATAATTCAGCCAAGTTTTCTGCCAATTTATAACAAGGATTACCTTTCTTCTGGTGTCCAATATCATTCCTCATTTCCATCTGGGACTTCACCAGAAGCACCTTTATCACTCATATTTCTAGGAACAATCTATCAGTGGTAGTATTAATATATGTATGCTATAAGACAATAGATGCTTTCTCTATAGCTCTTCTTTCTTCTTCCTAAGCTCTCACCAGAATACCCTCTAACTTTTACATGCCTACCAACAATCTCTTCAAAGCAATCTTGGCTTTTCCTATCATGCACCTAAAAATTCTCCCAGCCTCTCTCCATTACCCAATTCCAAAGCCACTTCCATATTTTTAGGTATTTGTTACAGCAGCATACCACTTCCTGGTACCATAATCTTTATTAGTTTCCTGGGGCTGCCATAACAAAGTACCACAAAGTGGGTGGCTTGTAACTATCAGGGCACAGGTGCAGGTTGGCAGCACTAACCACAGGAAAAGAGGAGGGGAACGGCTGTGAGGAGGCCAATGAGCATCTAGAACCAAACCCACAACAAGAAGGAACTTGAGATTAGGGACTTTTCCTGGCCAGGACCATGCACAGAAAGTAGGAGCTCATGACCATAGGTAACCTTTCCCTCATTAACATATATTAGCATAGTAAAAATTACACCCACCTGTGCCATGATAGTTTATAAATGTCATGGTAACCCCTGGAAGTTACCCTATAAGGATACATTTGGGGAGGGCCCTTAGCTCTAAGAACTCTCCACTCTTTTCCCAGAAATTAATGAATATTCCACCTGCCATTTAGCATACCATAAGTCATAGACATAAAAGTAGAAGTATGTTAAGACCCCAGGATCTTCTCCACTCATGGAGACAGACCCATCCCTACTCTGGGACACGCTTTTGCTTTGTATCCTTAGCTTTGCAATAAAGGCTGCCTGTGTGGAAGTGCTTTGTGTCTGTCCTCATTCCGTCGCACCAGCCCTGCTTGCAGTTCTTCCAAGCAAGGAGCCAAAGGACCAGGACAACAACTCTCCAACACAAACACACCTGACAGTAACAACAGAAATTTATTCTCTCACAATTCTAGAGGCCAGAAGTCTGAAATCAAGGTGTTGGCAGGGCCACGCTCTCTCTGAAGGCTCTAGGGAAGGATCCTTTCTTGTCTCTTCCAGCTTCTGGTGATCACCTACAATCCTTAGTGTTCCTTGGATTGTAGATGCAGCACTCCAGCCTCTGCCTCTATCTTCCCATGGTCACATTCTGAGATGCTGGGTGCATATGACTATCCAACACTTTTCAATCTGCTGTGGTCTTTTTTCTGCCACCTTCTTATTTCTTTTTTAACTCACTGTTTCCAAGCCCAAGCTGTTCAATTCCCTTTTTGATGAAGGGAAAAATAAAAGTTGGCAAGGGAAAGTATTCTGTTTAAAGTTAAGACAACTGCTGTCAGATTCAGTCCCATAGTTGCTTTAATCATACATATAAACACCTCTGGAGTTATTCGTTGTATGTTGGTTTGTTCAGGGTGTTTGTTTCAAGCTCTCACTTCAAGCTTCCACATCACCTTTTCTGGATTCTGTTAGCTTCTATTCTATTTAGGAGTTGTATACCTACGTTCATGAGTGACATGGCCTATAATTTTCCTTTTATGTTTCTGTCCTTGCCTACTTTGGTACCAAGGTTATACTAGCTCCATAGAATGAGTTAGGGAGTGCCTCCTCTTTTTCTAATCTCTGGAAGAGTATGAACAACATTGGAATAATCTATTTAATGAAAGTTTTGTAGAATTTTTCTGAACAACTTTTTGAGCTCAATGTATACTTCGTGGGAAAATTTTAAATTATCGATTAATATGACATTAGGGAATCCATAAATATAGTTGATTACATGAGCAGGACAAAGAAGAAATATAGGGAAAAGAGCATTTGATAAAATCCAACATCCAAATATGATAAAAAACTGTTAAATAAAGAA
>NW_012152285.1:7072109-7081386 GCF_000956105.1 Propithecus coquereli
AGGAAGGAAGGATGGAAGGAGAGAGAGGAAGGGAGGGAAAAGAAATAGATATGTTCAATGATGGCAGGATTAAATATCCTTAAAATAGCAATAGTAAACTATAAGTTCAGAGCAAGTGTCATCAAAATCCTCGTGGGGTTTTCAAGGAACTTGAGCCTCTGATTCCAAAATTTATATGGGAAGGCAAAATCTCAAGAAAAGCAAAAAAGAGTATAGTGGGAGATTTGCCCTCCCAGATACCAAAATTTATTATAATGCAGTATTAGGATAGTATGGCATTGGAGGAAGGATCTATAGATGGCTTGATGGAAAGAAATAGAGTCCAGAAACAGACACATGAATATATGGAGCTTGATGTGGCATTGCAGCTCTCTTCTTACAACAGTATTAAGAGGTGTGACCTTTGGGAGGTGATTAAGTCACAAGGTCTTTGCCCTTATGAATGGTATTAGCAGCTTTATAAAAGAATTCGAGGTTAAAGGGATTTGCTCTTTTGTCCTTCCTTCCCTTCTATCATATGAGCATGCAGTGTTCCTTTTCTCCAGAGGATGCAGCAACAAGATGCCATCTTGGAAGTAGAGTGTCACCAGACGCCAAATTCTGCTGGTATCTTGATCTTAGACTTCGCAGTCTCCAGGACTGTGAGAAATTTATATTGTTTATAATTTACAAACAATTTGTATTGTTTCAGGTACTTTGTTATAGCAGCACAAACAGACTAAGTGAGATACTCAATTTCATTTGCTTATTCTTTTACATTTTCACCATTTTTAAGTACAGGCATGCTTTGGAGATATTGTAGGTTCAGTTCCAGACTGCCACAATAAAGCAAATAGTGCAATAAAGGGAAGTCACACAGATGTTTTGTTTTCTCAGTGCATATAAAAGTTATGTTTATACTATACCGTAGTCTATTATGCTTATACTATACTGTAGTCTATTAAGTGTGCAACAGCATTATGTCTAACAACTGTGCGTACTTTAATTTTAAAATATTTTATTGCTAAAAAATGCTAACAATTATCTAAGCCTTAAGCAACTTGTCATCTTTTTGCTGGTGGAGGGTTTCGCCTCAGCGATATTGATGGCTGCTTACTGATCAAGGTGCTGATTACTGAAGGTGAGGTGACTGTGGCAACTTTCTTAAAATAAGATGATGATGCTTACCACATCAACTGACTCTTCTTTCATGAAAGATTTCTCTATATCATGCGATGCTGTTTGATAGCATTCTACCCACAGTAGAACATCTTTCAAAATTGGAGTCCATCCTCTTAAACCTTGCCACTGTTTTATCAACCAAGTTCTATGGGATATTCTAAATCCTTTATTGTCATTTTAACACTGTTCACAGCATCTTAGATTAGGTCTCGAGAAAC
Source organism: Propithecus coquereli (assembly GCF_000956105.1). Classification (NCBI taxonomy): domain Eukaryota; kingdom Metazoa; phylum Chordata; class Mammalia; order Primates; family Indriidae; genus Propithecus; species Propithecus coquereli. The sequence goes on from NW_012152285.1 coordinate 7,073,489, forward strand.
TACTTTCTTTGGTTGTAAGAAGCAACTCTTCGTCTGTTTAAGTTTTATCATGAGGTTGCAGCAATTCAGTCACAACTTCAGGCTCCACTTCTAGATCTTTTGCTATGTCCACCATATCTGCTGTATCTTCCTCCACTGAAGTCTTCAACCCCTCAAAGTCATTCATGATGGTTGGAATCCGCTTCTTCCAAACTCCTGTTAATGTCAATATTTTGTCCTCCTCCCATGAACCACAAATGTTCTTAGTAGCATCTAGAATAATGAATCCTTTCCATACGATTTTCAGTTTACTTTGCCCAAATACATCAGAGGAATCCCTATGTATGTCAGCTATAGCCTTGTGAAATGAATTTATTAAAGAAAAAGACTTAAAAGTTGAAATTCCTCCTTGATCCATGGGCTGCAGAATGGATGTTGTGTTAGCAGGCATGGAAACATGAATCTTCTTGTACTTCTCCATCAGAGCTCTTGGGTGACCAGGTGCATTGTCTATGAGCAGTAATATTTTGAAAGGAATCTTTTTTTTCTGATAAGCAGGTCTCAACAGTGGGCTTAAAATATTCAGTAAACCATGATATAAACAGATGTGCCGTCGTCCAGGCTTTGCTATTCCATTTGTAGAGCACAGGCAGAGTAGATTAAATCTTAAAGGTTTTGGAATTTTCAGAATGGTAAATGAGCATTTACTTGAACTTAAAGCCTGCATGCCACCTGCATTAGCCCCTAACAACAGAGTCAGCCTGTCCTTTGATGCTTTGAAGCCAGGCATCTGCTTCTCCTCTCTGCCTATGAAAGTCATAGATGGCATCTTTTTCCAACAGAAGGCTATTTCATTTACATTAAAAATCTGTTGTTTGGTGTAGCCACCCTCATCAGTTCTCTTAGCTAGATCTTCTGGATAATTTGCTGCAGCTCCTACATCAGCACTTGCAGCCTCATAGTACACGTTTATATTATGAAAACCTCTTCTTTTATTAAACTTCATGAACCAACCTCTGCTAAAGTTTCAAACTTTTGCTCTGCAGTTCCCTCACCTCTCTCAGCCTTCACAGAATTGAAGAGAGTTAGGGCTTTGCTCTGGATTAGGCTTTGGTCTAAAGGAATCTTGTAGCTGGTTTGGTCTTCTACCCACACCACTAAAACTTTCTCCATAGCAGCAATAAGGCTGTTTTGCTTTCCTATCATTTGTGTGTTCACCAGACTAGTACTTTAATTTCCTTCAAGAACTTTTCCTTTGCATTAATAACTTGGCTAAGCATTTGACACCAGAGATCTAGCTTTGGGCCTATCTTGGGTTTCCATTATGCATGCCTTCCTCAATAATCTTATCACTTCCAGCTTTTGATTTAAAGTGAGAGATGTGCAACTTTTCCTTTCACTTAAACACTTAGAAGCCATTGTAGAGTTATTAATTGGCCTAATTTCAACATTGTTGTGTCTCAGGAAATAGGAAGGCCTGAAGAGAGGGAGAAAGATGGGAGAACAGCCTGTTAGAGGGGCAGTCAGAAAATACACAACATTTATCTATCAAGTTCACTGTCTTCTCTGGGCATGGTTCCTGGTGCCCCAAAACAATTATAATCATAACATCAAAGATCACTGATCACAGATCACCATAGCAGGTATAATAATAATGAAAAAGTTTAAAATATTATGAGAATTACCAAAATGTGACAGAGACACAAGATGAGCACAAGTTGTTGGAAAAATGGCACTGATAGACTTGCTTGAGGCAGGGTTGCCACAAATCTTCAATTTGTGAAAAACACAGTATCTGTGAAGTACAGCGAAGCAAACCACAATAAAATAAGGTATGCCTGTATATAGTTCAGTAGTGTTAAGTTTGGTTGTGCAATAGATCTCCAGAACTTTTTCATATTGCAAAACTGAAACTCTACACCCATTAAACAACAATTATCCATTTCCCACATTCCCCAATCCCTGGTAACCACTATTTCACTTTCTGTTTTTATGACTTGGACTATTTTAGATACTTCATGTTATAAGCTGAATTATGTCCCTCCAAAATACTTATGTTGAACCCCTAACTCCCAGTACCTTAGAATGTGACTGTATTTGAAGAGAGGACCTTTAAAGAGGTAATTAAGGTTAAATGAGTTCATATGGGTGGGCCCTAATTTAATCTGACAATGTCTATACTCTGGTTTCTCTTCAGATCATATAAATCTTTTGACTTTTAATCTGACAGTGTCCTTATAAAATGAGGAAATTTGGACACAAACAAGACAAGAGACATCAGGGATGTGTACCCTCACAAGAAAGGCCATGTGAGGATGCAGTGAAAAGGCAGCCAACCTACAAACCAAGAAGAGAGGCCTCGGGAAAAAGCAAATATGTGAACACATTGATCTTGGACCTCCAAGATCCATAACTGTTGAGGTTCCATAACTGAGAAAATAAATTTCTGATGTTTAAGTCACCCGTTTTGTGGTATTTTGTTATTACAGTCCTAGCAAACTGCAAATGGAATCATACAATATTTATCTATTTTATGACTGGCTTATTTCACTCAGCGTAATATCCTCAAGGTTCAACCATGTTGTAGCATGTGACAGGATTTCCTCCCTCTCTAAGGCTGAATAATACTCCATTGTATGTATATGCCACATATGTTTATCCATTTGTCCACTTACGGACATTTGGGTTGTTTGTTCCTAGTGCCTATTATGAATAATGCTATGAACATGAGTGTGCAAATATCTCTTTCAGATCCTGCTTTCAATTCTTTGGATATATATAGCCAAAAGTGATCACACGGTAGTATTTTTAGTTTTTGAAGAACTGCCATACTGTTTTCCAGCTGCACCATTTTATAATCCCACCAACAGTGTACAGTGTTCCAATTTCTCCACATCCTCACCAACACATGTTATTTTCTGGTTTTTTGATAGTAGTCATCATAATGGGTTTGAGATGAATCTCAATATGGTTCTGATTTGCATTTCTCCAATGATCATTTACTATTTTAGAAAATGCAGACTAAGACCTCTCTGAGATACTATTTACACTTACCAGATAGGACAAATTAATCCCAAGGGATGGTGAGGACAGAAATTAAAAAAAAAAAGAAAAAAACTACACACTGCTGATGGGTATGTACATTATTTTTATTTATTTACTTTTGTTTTGAGACAGAGTCTTGCTTTGTTTCCCAGGCTAGAGTGAGTGCCGTGGTGTCAGCCTAGCTCACAGCAACCTCAAACTCTTGGGCTCCAGCGATCCTCTTGCCTCAGCCTCCCGAGTAGCTGGGACTATAGGCATGCGCCCCCATGCCCAGCTGATTTTTTCTATGTATTTTTAGTTGTCCAGCTAATTTCTTTCTATTTTTAGTAGAGACAGGGCCTCGCTCTTGCTCAGGCTGGTCTCAAACTCCTGAGCTCAAATGATCCACCAGCCTCGGCCTCCCAGAGTGCTAGGATTACAGTTGTGAGCCACCACGCCCCCGGCAGGTATGTACATTATTAACAATCTCTTTGAAAAACAGTTTGGCATTACCTTGTAAAGTGAACATTCACATTCCCTATTACTCAGCAAGGTAGTTCATTCCTGCAGTGTTTTTCAAACCTTAGGTTACCACTTATTAGTGAATTCTGTAATCCATTTACTGAGAGTCACAATTAGCATTTTTTTAAACATTGGAGAGACAAATATTGTTTTACTATTTTGTGAAATTTTTGTTTTCTACAGATGAGTATATCTACCAGCTGACGATACCAATTGTATTTCTTATACTATGGGTAGTGGTCGTAAAGTTTGAAAGCCTCATACTAAATTCTTGTACATGTGCGCTGGGAGAACGTATAAGAATGTTCATAGCGCTAATGTTTATAATAAAAAATTGTAAACAATCCAAATGTCCAGTAGAATTGTAAATTTGTGGTATATTAATACAATGCAACATTATAAAGCAATGACAATGAATGTCTCACAAATACTTCCTAAGTGAAAAAAAGATTACGAAGACTGACATTTGTATAAAGCTCAAAAACAAGTAAAACTGAACAATATATTGTTTAGGGATACACACACGGGAAGGAAATAGTAAGTACAATTAGTAAATAAAGAATAATAGATAAAAATTGGGAATACATTTGGCAAGTGGATGAAATGGGAAAGATAGACAAAATCATATAGTGTTCTAATCCTTAGGTGAGTTCATGGATGTTCATTTTATTATGCACCATAACTTCAATTTATACTAAACATATTAAGTACATATGATTACAAAATTCACATTATTTATAAAAATGCTCGTATTTATAAAAGTGCTCCAAAAAGTGTACATCCTTTTTGGCACAGCAGTGAGTCAATTCTCCCAAACAAAAAATGGATTTCCTGAAAAACAGGTTAAGACAACAGGGGGGAAATGCTTGTCAGCATGCCAAAGGTCAGCAAGTATAATCTTATGCAAGTAACATGTATGTATACCTTCTTTCAAACAGTTTCTTGAGACAGGGATGGGGTGAGGAATGATCAGAAACAACTACATCACTACCTTAAGCATGAAGATGAATTGCGTGCTTTTCTAGGGTTCCTTAGTTACACACACACAAAAATTACAGCTCAGGAAACTTCTTAGAGATGTGTGTGCCCAGCGTATCCGCACCTCAAGCATGTCCCGTACAATATTGATTTACAGACAGTTCCTCTAGTCACTCCTGAGCTAATAACTTACTACGGAAAGTAATTTATCAGAGCCATCCCTCTCAATTATTGTTACTTTGGAATTGAAATCAACTTTCATGGCTTTCCTGATTTTCTTTAAATTATATTGGGGCAGTGTATCCAAACTTGTAATTAAATGGAGAGAAACTCGCTCACTTCTGAGACAAGAAACAACAACAACAACAAAAAAGCAATTTCAGGGGAAAGTGAAGAGGCACAGTAAAAAAAAGGAAAAGAAATCCGCGAGGGGAAAAGGATGTGGAAGCTGAAAACACGGACAAACTCCACACTGAGACTTCCAAAAGAGTATGCAAGATCGGAGCAAAACTTTCAAGGGCTCTTTTTCAGTGTAGTAACAGTAAGGCCGTTCCGTTGGAAAGTCCACGGCTATAAAAAAGACAATACGCAGAGTCGCTCAGCGGTACCACAGCAAAGATGGCGGTGGGACGAAGCCCCTTCTCCTCCCGCCGCCAAAGGCTCTAGCCTCGCATTTCCCACAAACCCTTCCGCGCGGCCCCGCTCACCGAAACCCGCCCGGCCAGTGTCCGGCCACTGCGCACGCGCGGACGACGTCACGTGTGCTGCCAGGGCTAGACGGAGCTGGCAGGAGGGGCTTTGCCAGCTTCCGCCGCCGCGTCGCTTCGGGGCTCGGGCGGCGGGTTCGCGCTGCCTCCGCCGCCGCGGGGCAGCCGGAGGGCGTGGAGTCGAGCGAGGGGCGCGCGACGGCGCGGCCATGGGACTGCGCCGGACCCGGTGACAGCGGGGAGCCGAGCGACCCGGGCCCTGAGCGCATCTCCTCTGGGGGGCCTCGCCCTCCTGCTCGCGGGGCCGGGGCTCCTGCTGCCGTTGCTGGCGCTGCTGCTGGCGGTGGCGGTGGCCAGGATCATGTCGGGCCGCCGCTGCGCCGGTGGGGGCGCGGCGTGCGCGAGCGCGATGGCCGAGGCTGTGGAGCCGGCCGCCCGAGAGCTGTTCGAGGCGTGCCGCAACGGGGACGTGGAGCGAGTCAAGAGGCTGGTGACGCCCGAGAAGGTGAACAGCCGCGACACGGCGGGCAGGAAATCCACCCCGCTCCACTTCGCGGCAGGTAACCGGGGCCGGCGCCGCTTTTCCTTGCTCCAGACCCCACCTGCTTACCCGGGCCTCGCAGGCCCGAGACCAAGCAGTACTCCTTTGCCCCCGACCTTTCCCCCCAGGACTCTGGTCCTGGAGATCTCGCCTTCTGAGAGTAGAGATTGAGGAGATTATAGGTGGGGTGAGCGTGCCGCGCTCATTGCAAGTAGTTTTGTGGGGTTTGGTTGGGTTTTCTGGCTTTGTTATGTTTTACAGTATCAACAATACCTGTATCAACTTCCGGTCTTACTACCCTAAAAGGCCCCTACACCCAAGAAAGAGTGATTTGAAAGGCCAGTTATCTCCAAAATCTATCGTCCTTGCAAGTTCCATTCTAACTCTTACCAGTTCTCGAGTTAACGTCTTAAAGGCCTTTGTAAAATGCAAGGGTGTAGTTTGGGAGGGGTAGTTAATTGTCCGTTGACACATTAGTGTTAATTGGTTTATCAGAGTAGCCAATCATTAGCACGTTTCTGGAGAGACTGGAACTGGAAATTGGCAGGTTTGGGACAACTGAGAGCTGACTTAGGCTGGGTGCAGGAAGTTTTTGCCCCCCACACACAAGTTGGAGTGGAAAGTAGTAGGATGAGTGAGAAGGTGGTACAAGTCCTTTAGCTTGGATGTAGAATTTAAGTTGGCACTAACCTTACCTCATTCTGAGATTTAGGTCGTTTGAATTACTGTCTTTTATATGTATTAGGTTCACTTTATGATATAAGCATATTAAGTTTAGTTGAATAATTGAAAAGTACTAGAGATGGGACACAGCTTATTTCCATAAATCATTTATGCTTTTCACTTAGAGGAAAGATTATCTGTAACCTCAAGTGAGCCATGTGTGATTGAAAATGTGAGTAAATCCTCACCTCTGATAATCCTGGTTGTTTATTTAATGATTGTTTAAAAAAAAAAAAGAAAGGGCTATGTTTTAAAGTATCCCTATTCTTTTGGGGCAGGAGTGATGATCAGAGAAAGAGCGTGAGAAAGATTTCCTTGTTCACAGACATTGTTTTTATACTTTCTACCAGTTGGAAATTTATTTGCTTTAACTTGTTCCCATTTTAAAATGTAAATACTACCAGAGGGTATGATTTCTTGATCAATTGCACCTTTGTTGGGTTCCCATTGGAAAGCCTTTTTAAAAGAGGAGGGTTTGAAGACAATTTGTGGGAGAACTAGAAACAATTTGTGAGCAGTAGAAAGAGAAGGGAGAAGAATGCTAAAGTCGAATCACACCTAGTTAGCCATTTTGCCTGAAATTTTGGTGGTCGTTGCCACCACTCTTCACCTAATTTCGATTGTCCTGTTTGACCATGTAGTCAACATTTAAACCACTGATTTGGCAAACTGTCACAACCAACTGATACATAATCCAAAGGGTAGTGTTACTTAGATTCTGTTCACTTGATCTGTGGGATAAAAATAACCAAGGAAGTTCTTAGTTGCTACCTTTCAAGAATTTGGTGTATTAATGAGTTCATATCTGAAAATAGTAATATTTAGAGGTGCAAGGTTATGCTATGAGCTTCTCACTGACCTTGTTCCTCCTCTACCATCTCACCTTCAGTTCTGTCCCAACATTTCAAAGCATTTTTAATATAGGTTTCGTTTTGTTTGTTTAGAGTGAAACGGAAATTTTAATATTTTGGGAAGCATCTCACCCACCACAACTTACCTAAATTATCATGTATAGGTTTTAAGATTAAGAATTTAAGGTATAAAAAGGGAGTGATAAAATAAAAATTACTAAGGGGCCTACATTCAACCAGAACTTTAAAAGTCCTGCATTTAAACCCAGGCAAATAAGAAACTTTTTTAAAAATTGGCTTTGTAAGTTTCATCTAAATTATTAATTAGATTAATCAGAGAGGACCTCTTTTTAAAGTTTTTTACTTCAGTGCACTCCCCTGCATTTTCTCTTAATATATAAAGAATACATTTTGTAATCTCTCTTGTAGGTAGTGAGTTAGCAGTCATATTAATACGCATATAAGTATATTGTTGAAAGTTCAACATAGATGGTGGTATTATATAACTGCTTGACCAAACAGTTTCTTGTGTTTGTACATTATAGAGGAAGCTATTGGACGGGTAGGGGTAGA
>NW_012152285.1:7081569-7086302 GCF_000956105.1 Propithecus coquereli
TTTCTTTCTGTTTTTTTAGTAGAGACGGGGGTCTCGCTCTTGCTCAGGCTGGTTTCGAACTCCTGAGCTCAAACAATCCACCCACCTCGGCCTCCCAGAGAGCTAGGATTACAGGTGTGAGCCACCGCGCCCGGCCTTAAAATTTTTTTAACTGATTAAAGTTTGGAGGTTTTATTGGGTGACTGGCATGTTTTTGTCTTATTGTTTTGCTTCCCAAGGAACATTAGGAATAAGAGGTGTGTGCAGACCACAGAAAATGAAGAACAGTTTATAAAAAATTTGATTTGTCTTTTCATCCAAAATATTTAGTTCAACTGCTAGCCCCAAGGGAGTTAAGTTTAGTTAATGAAAAAGGTAATCAGCATAAACAGGAATTTTTCTTCTAGGTGTTTTTTATTATTGAGCTAGATTATATAGTTTTCTTCTAGATATGTGATTTAAGAAGTAATTTCTTAGGAGAAAAATTACTATGAAAATTGCTTCCTTTTCATTCAACCCACTGCCTGCCCCTCCACCACACACAGACATATCCACAAGATACGAATGATTTTTTTGTGAAACGTCACAGAACTTGTAGAGGCAAGTTGGTGATAGGGTGAATGCTGCTCTCATTTTACTAAAAGCAAAAGTATGTGAAATTCTTGACAGTGTAATCCCCTGGAAAACATCAAATTTCAGTAAAGGAGACTCTGCTTTTCTGAATTTATTTCTGAAAAATAAAGAAGAGGTGACAGAAACTTTGGGGGAAAGTCATGTTGGTACCCATCATAGAAAAGAAAGAAACCTATGGCATTCCTTACATCTTAGAACTCTTGGGGAGGCGGTAGAACTCCATGGCTTGAGAATCTTAAATAATCTTTGGAGTGCGTAGAGTGGTATCATTCAGTAGAGAAAAATGTAAAATTATTTATTAAGTTCAAGAAATTCAGGTATTTACACAGTGAAAGGAAATAATACAGAGAATGACAAGTTGAAAAAGTGCTAATATTGTAGAATCCTAGGTAAACAAGGTAACACTTGTTTTATATATGTAGTATGTCATGTATTTGTACATGAGTATGGCACTAAGCCATGTACATTGGACCAGTTAGACTGAACTTGAATTATTAATATTATATTCAATTGTACTAATTGCATATAAGAGGGAATTTTTTTGATTCAGAGGAGGAAAGTGGAATTAGAGCATCTGGAATTTATTGTACAAGCAACAGATATGAAAACTGGAGTTGCTTATTCTACAGATGAAAGAAGACTATATTACATTACCATCTTCATATATATGGAAGAATCATGTAGAAGAGTGAGCGGATATGACTTGTGTGGCTTTGGCAGTCAAAAATAAGGCCATTAGGTGAAAGGTTACAAGGAATCAGACTACCTTTAACAATCTATTCTGCGATAGAACTGGCTGGAAGTATCCAAACAGTGGCTGGATTGGCATCTTTCAGAGATGTTGTAGAGGGGAGTTCTGCATAGGGTGAACAGTTTGACCAACAATTATAATTTGATTGGTACAACAATGTGAGATGAGTCTCCCAATTAAAGGTTTTGACAGCTCAACTACCAGAGATGTACTTGCTTTTGTGATTACCATTCATACCTTTTCCCAGAATACTATTGAAGACCTCCAGTAACATTTCATTAGCATTTCCTTCTTTGGCTGTGGGCCAACATCATAATTCTGGGAGATGCACAAAATGTATCCACACTTTATTTATTTAAAATGAAACAGGGTCTCGCTATGTTGCCCAGGCTAGTTTCAAACTCCTGAGCTCAGGTGAGCCTCCCACCTAAGGCCTCCCAAGTAGCTGGGATTACAGGCACATGCCACCACACCCAGCCTAGCCACACACTCTTTACCTAAGACTACAGTTATAGATTACTGTTTTCAGGGTTGGTTTTTGCTGTGGGAGATAATTAAAGCCTACCTCAGCAGAAAACCCCAGTGTTAAATAAAGATCAGCCTATTCAAAAATTCATGATCTTTCTTGACTCATCAAATCTCCCAATATATTACCAGGATTCTGAGCTACACCTTTTTTCTCAGCTCTTGCCGTACTTACAGGTAGACAGGAGACTTCAACAATAACTAGTTTAGAGTACTCCTTTCAGTATTCCCTCATTCAGATTGTCAGAATTTCATCACAAAAGGCCATGCCATCCTTTTCCAAGTTTCTACTAGTCTGGCCAGATAGTATATCTGTCTGAAGTTAAGATGTGCAAAGACCTCTCCCTGCTATTCCTCATTCTTAAGAAATATATGCAGGAAATGCCTTTTCTGGGTCTTTGTAAACTAAAGTTAATGGTAAGTGAGAAGTTTAAAACGACATTCCTTTGAAAAATCTGTCAACAGGAGTCCTGGCTATATAAATGAAAGCTAAAGGCTGCTTGATTATACCTTCCCACATCCCAGACCACAGAAGCTTTCTCTGTTTTGTGGCATTTGTTGACATTTTTTGTGTCTGAACTTTTCCTTCTGACAAATCCCTGTACCCAGCCTGCCTTTTGATTGGTAAGACATCACCGTCTCATTTTGGACCAGCTGTATCATCATTGGTCAATCCTATCTTTAGACTGTAAAAGAAAGGAAGGGATAGCACTTAGTAAAACTTCCTAGAGTATAAGTTGGTTTCTCTGTAGTGACTTTGACTGCCCCACAGCTTTTGGGAAGCTATTTAGATGAAAGCATTTTTCCAGTACGGTAGCAAAATATGATAGTGTTAACCATAGTCGTGGATGGCAAGACCGTTCCTGGAACTGCTGAAACTAGGCAGTTTACTACCTGATGGCATCTAGGTAGTAATGAAATGTGACAAGAAGGAAATGGAATAGACTACTTTTCTAGTGGCCACAATCACCAAGTCCATATTTTTGATGTGAGGGCCCAACAAAGTATCAGACATGCATTAAACAAGTGTTTACCAAGCCCTACTACTATATGCCAGATACTGGCCTTGTCCCTGAATAAACAGAAATGAACCAGAATAATACCTGCCATTAAGCGACACAGTGTGTTCATCAACAAATACACTTTCCACATAGGTCTGCTTTTCTTCACTGTCAGTATTTTGTAGTAGATTCATACTGGATGTGTGATTTCTTTCTTTCTTTCTTTCTTTCTTTTTTTTTTGGTATATAATTTCATCAGAATTTTCACATATTAAAGTAGTGTTTGAAAATGAGTGCTGTTCCATAATTATAAAATAAACTACAGTGTGTCCTGAACAGCCATGACTAGTAACTTCAGGCTTCTTATTTCTTATAAACAGTTCCTTAGGATATGAAGATTGGCATTGACTCTAAAGATATGCCTATTCATGTTCTATTAGGTTGGTGCATAAGTATTGCAGTTTCAGACCATGAATTTTAAATCATTATAAGAAGGCTCAAACACATCTTTATTAATCAAAGTAGAAACCATTACAATCAACACATTTTTGCCGAGAAATAAGTTTGCTTATTCCTGTAGTGTAAAAATCCATGCTTCGGGATTCAACGAACTCTTGGAGAGCATTTTCTGCATCTTGCTGGCTGTGGAAGCCTTTTCCCTGCAAAAAGTTGTTGAGATGCTTGAAGAAGTGGTAATCAGTTGGTGAGAGGTTGGTGAATATGGCGGATGAGGCAAAACTTCATAGTCCAATTCGTTCAACTTTTAAAGCGTTGGTTGTGCAACATGTGGTCAGGCATTGTCGTGGAGAAGAATTGGGCCCTTTCTGTTAGACCAGTGCCGGCTGCAGGTGTTGGCAGTTTTCCATGCATCTCATCGATTTTGCTGAACATACTTCTCAGATGTAATGGTTTCGCTGGGATTCAGAAAGCTGTAGTGGATCAGACCGGCAGCAGACCACCAAACAGTGACCATGACCTTTTTTTGGTACAAGTTTGGCTTTGGGAAGTGCTTGGGAGCTTCTTCTCGGTCCAACCACTGAGCTGGTCCACTTCAGTTGTCATATAAAGTCCACTTTTTGTCCCACGTCATAGTCCGAGTGAGAAATGGTTCGTCGTTCATTAAAATGCTCTTACAAGAAGAGAAAACGATACTTCAAAACACGGTTTTTTTTTATTTTTGGTCAGCTCATGAGGCAGCCACTTACTGAGCTTTTTCACCTTTCTCATTTGTTTCAAATGCCGAACGACTGTAGAGCGGTCTGTGCTGAGGTCTTCAGCAACTCTTGTAGTTTTAAGAGGATCAGCATCTATGATTGCTCTCAGTTGCTTGTTGTCAACTTCCAGTGGCCGGCCACTGCGCTTCTCATCTTCCAGGCTCTCAATCTCTTTGCAAAACTTCTTGAACCTCCACTTCACTGCACATTCATTAGCAGTTTCTGGGCCAAACATGTTGCTGATGTTGCGAGTTGTCTCCGCTGCTTTACGACCCATTTTGAACTCTAATAAGAAAATTACTTAAATTTGCTTTTTTTAGGCCAGGAACGGTGGCTCACGCCTGTAATCCTAGCACTCTGGGAAGCCGAAGAGGGAGGATTGCCTGAGCTCAGGAGTTCGAGACCACCCTGAGCAAGAGTGAGACCCCGTCTCTACTGTAAATAGAAAGAAATTACCCAAACAACTAAAAATAGAAAAAAAAATTAGCCGGGCATGGTGGCGCGTGCCTGTAGTCCCAGCTACCTGGGAGGCTAAGGCAGGAGGATCGCTTGAGCCCAGGAGTTTGAGGTTGCTGTGAGATAGGCTGACGCCACGGCACTCTAGCCCAGGCAACAGAGTGAGACTCTGTC
>NW_012152285.1:7086367-7093176 GCF_000956105.1 Propithecus coquereli
ATAAAGTGAGAAATGTACATTAAAATGATTTATAACATAACCACATTTAAGAATGTGTTCCTATATCAAATGGCAAATTTCAACAATGCTAAAATTGCAATTACTTTTGCATCAATCTATGTACCTGGCCAGTGTGAACATGATGAGAATATACCCTACAAAGCTATTTTTCCTTCAAGAAAGGGGTTCTTAATAGAAGCACTTTGAACTATTTTTGAGACCATAACAAGGGGGATTTAATCAGGGATTACCCTCAGCGTTTGGGAAGTATATTAAATCTAAAGGTTTTCCCAAACTTCCAAAAGTGGGAGGTTTTTTATTTGAAATAGCTGCCTTTAAATAATTTCCTTTAGTACCAAGATGTAGCTTCAAACATTCAAAATCTCAGACTCCTTATCTGCTCTTCCAGCGTAGCAGATTACCTCTGCTCACATACCATAGTCCTTACAGTGTGACTGTAAAAACTTGTTGATCTCTACTGTCAGTCTGCAAACTGATTTCAGGCATCTTAATGGCTAGGGAGTCATGTTGATACAAAGTATTGACCTAGAAGTCATCTGTGTCCTGGAATGTTGGTAACTATGTAGATATAATCACTTGACCCATTCTACCCATATCTTCTCAGCTAAAACTTCAGTTTCAGTAATCTGTCTGTCTTTAACTCTGGTTTCAAGCAACCCTCTTCTCTTTCCAGTGATACTTTAACAAAAGGCTACTGCTATTCGATCTTCTGGCAGATCACTAATCCTTTGGAACAGATATGTTCCCAATTGACACTGTCTCTTGTAACAACTCAATGTTTTACTACAGCTATTTCTGTGTCTGTCTAACTCTCCTTTTGGGGGGGGAGTCAGCCTGTGAGTCGCCACTTTGATTACATCAGATGTACTTATTACCACCAAAGAAATAGTGATTCTTCTTCTAAAAGTGCTTGGGTACATCAAACAACTTTGCAAAGGGAAAGGTGGCTTAATTAATCTTTCTTTACTATAATTCCTTTTCTCTTACTCTGCAACTTAAGAAGCCTTTTCTAGAAGCATTTCCTGCAGGTGGTTGCTGAGTGGTGGGGATAGCAGAACCATTGATTGGGGCAACAGTGGATGGCCTACTTGGGGAGGACAGTATGATCAACAGTGCACAGGTAGTGATAAGGAAGACTCGGGTTTTCCTACTTGGCTTCTGCAATGTCTTTCTTAGTTTTACGTATCAGTCTCATTTTCTTATACTGATACATTAATTCAGCAAATATCAACAAATTGCTATGTACCATGTACTTTGAAGGACACTGGGAAAGTAATAATGAACTAAGATACGCATGGCTCTTGCTCTTTTTGGAATTAAGAATCCAGGAAATAAGTAAACAGTAATTACAAATTTTAATAAGTGCCAAGGGATACTGCTATGAACAGCAAAGACAAAATCTCTGCTTTTATGGAGCTTACATCCTAGTGAAGGAGAGAAGGAGACAGACCAAATGAATAGTGTTAAGATAGGAAATAATGTGGATGGGCAGAATGTACTGCTTTAGATAGAAGGGTCAAGGATGGCCTTCTTAAGGTGGTGACATTTAAATGGACTAGACAGTGAGGATGCTGTGGGCAAAGGAAGAGCATTCCAAGCAGAAGGGTAGCATGTACCGACTCCCTCCCATACTTGACAAACTGAAAGAAAGCCGTATTATAGTTGGGAAAGGGAAGAGTGGTATGAAATGAAGTTAAGAAGGTGAGGGCCAGTTCACGCAGAGAGCCTAGAAAGTCATAATGGAGTGAATTTTATTATAAGAACATCAATGGGAAACCAATGAATTATTTTAAATAGAGGTGTGCTATGAAGATTGTTTTTAAAAGGTCTCTGGAGACAGAAATAGAAATTAGAGGCCCACTTAGGAGACTATTGCAGTAGTTTAGACTGGTTGGAGCAGGGCAGTATCAGTGGAAACAGAGAGAAGTAGGAACATGTTGAGTTTGAGATGCCTTTGAAATATCCAGAAGGAGATCTGTCAAGTAAACATTCTGGAATTTAGGTGAAAAGTCTGGAGTGGGGATTTAAATTTGAGGGTTGTGTAACTAGGCAGTATTTAAAGTCATAGGAATAGATAAGATCATCCAAAAAAAGGGTAGAGAACTGAGTCTTTGAGGAATCCCAGCATTTAGAAATTGCGTAGAGGAAGCAAGAAGCCCCCAGCAAGATATGACATGTCTAAAACTTGGACTCCTCATCTTCTGCCACAAATCTATTTCTTCTGCCACCTTCCCCCTTCTCAGTTGATGACAACTCTACTCCTCCATTACTCAGGCCAAAAACCTTGGAGCATGCATGACTTACTCCTCAGTCTCACTCTTTCTCTCTCTCACCCTCACTCCACATCCAATCTATGAGGAAACTATGCTGGCTCTACCTTCAGAGTATCCAGAATCTGCCATTTATCATTATCCTGACAAGGGCCACCAGATTATGGTCCAATTCACCATAATCTCTCACCTATTTCTACCCGTAACCCCGTATAGTCTAGTCCCAGCACAACAGCCAGAGGATACTTTTCAAATGTAAGTCATATGTCAAGTTGTCAGCTCAAAACTCTGCAGTGACTCTCCATTTTCCTCAAGAGTTAAAAAAAAAAAAAACAAAAAAAACTCAAAGTTCTCACAGTGGTCCTCGAGTCTCCCTGTCTGCGCCTCATTACTTCTAACTTCATCTGCTATGCTACCCCTTTATCACTGTGCTTCAGCCACTCTGACCACCTTGCTGTTAGACAGTAAGGCTATCTCCCTCATCTCCTTTAAGCCTTTGAGCAGATGTCACCATCTCAGCAAGGCCCTCAGTGATCACCCTATTCAACTTTATAATTCCCCCCCCATTAACACATCCTGATCACTCCCTATTCTGCTTTTCTTTTTCTAATCACCTTCTAACATGTATTTTTTATATTGTTTATCTCTCTCATCTCCGTGGAAGAGAGGTTCCTCAAAGGTTTGGTCTGTTTGTTCACTGATTATGTCTCAGCCACCAGAAAAGTGCCTAGCACATGGTTGATATTTTCTAATCATTTGTTAAATGAATGAATGAGAGAGGAGGAAAACCAGGAGAGAATGGTGTCATGGAAACTTTGGAGAGGGTGTTTCAGGAAGGAGGGAGTAGTCAGTTGTTGAATGTTGCTGAAAGGTCTAGTCAGATGAAGACTGACGTGTCCTTTGGATTTGGCAATATGGAGATTTTAAGTGACCTTGTTGAAAGCAGTTGTAAGGAAGAAGCAGAAGCCAGACTGAATTTTGGGAGGAGTTAATGGGAGATAACTCTTACAGATTTGGTTATGCAGGGGAGCAGAGAAATGGGAATGTGAGTTCACGTAGAATAAAGTGGAAGATATCAGAATGTGTTTGCGTGCTATTAGGAATGATTTAGTAGAGAGTGGGAGAGATTGATTTGGGGTTGGGTGGGTGGATCTTGAGAAGTTGAGAAAGGATTTATAGTCATGACTCCAAAATGTCTTGTCTTCAGCTTAGACCAGTTTCCTGAGTTCAAATCCACAGAATATACCACTTAGCGGGCATTTGTCCCACAGGCACCTCAAACTCAACATTCCCAAAAACAAACTTTATCCCACAAAGCCTACTGTTTAATTCTATATCTTAGAGATTTGATAGTCATCCTCAGCCTTTCTTTCTTTTCACCAAATTAGTCACTGGATCCTGTCAATTTTCTCTTCCAACTCTCTCTAGTTATTCCTGGCAACATTGTGTACAGTAGTAAAAGATTGGAAACAACCTAAGTATCCAGGAGAATGGAACTAGTTAAATTTTGGTACTTCCAGTCAAGAAAATGTGTATAGTACTGATAGGAGTTGATTTCTAGGATTATTAGATTTTTTTAAAAGGAAGATAAGCAGTATCTTTAAAAAATATTAGTAGGTGTTTGCTTGTGCGTATATATAAAATAACTTCAGAGGTATAAGAAAACTGATAATCATAAGGAAGGGAACTGGAAGGCTGGTAATAGGGGTGGAAGGCTTCACAATGCACCCTTCTTACCAACCAGGTGAATATTACCTGTGCTGTTCACATGAACCGTGTGGGTAATATAACCTATCCACAACAATCTTGATTTTGGCCCTTATAATCTTTCACATGAACCATGGCAGTAGCCTTCTAAAATCTTAAGGACTTGTCAGTCTCCTTTCTCCACATCTGATCCATTTATCCCTACAATCACCAAGATGATCTTTCTGAAACAGACAAGTGGAGTCACTGCCCTAAAGAAATCGTTTAGTGGTTACTGATGTGTTGTGGCAGTGTTTTTTAAACTGTTCCTAAGAGATGCTCAGGGATACAGGGATGTTTTCTCTTGGGTCCTTGTGAGGGGAAGAAGAAGGATTCAACTAGAGTAGTTTTTATTTTATTCAATTAATTTGCAACTTTACAAGTGGCAATACATACTAGTTATTGGGTATTTAGCAGTAACTATGATGTATATGTATTGGAATCTTAAATAAGAGTTCATTGAAATTTGCTGTCTGAAAACAGCTTGAAAAACACCAGTCTGTGGGATAAAGTCCAGATGCCACCTAAGCATGACATACTCCTAGCATCTACCAACTTTGGCATTCTGTGTCCTGGCAATTATGAAGGATTTGCTTTTATACCTCCATGTCTTTGTACATTTTATTTCTTCTGCTTAGACAGCAGTACCCTTCCCTTGCTCAGCTCCTTCTCCCCACCTCTCCTCTTCTCATTCTTTTAATGATTCCTTATTTTTCTGTACCCTTTTCAGCTCAGGTGTCGTCACTGGAGTCTCCTCTGAGAAAGTCCTTTCCATTCTCTGCTTTCCCCCAACTTAGGAGTTCCCTTCTTTGAGCTCTAGTAGCACTTTAACTGTTCTCTTTATAGCAATTATATCGTACTAAAATTACTGGTTCTTTTGTGATTCTCCACATCTTAAATTGTGAGCTCTTTGAGAGGAGGGACAATCAAAGATACATAGATACTCATCTTTATGACCACAGAGGCTAGCAGTGTTAAAACAAACCAAAAAAAAAACCTGGTTAATCTTTTCAACTATCTTTAACTCCTCCATAGCTACAACCAGGTCAACCTGGAGCATCCACCTTGAAAAGACTGTACCATTTGCATGCTAGTCATCTTAGAAGGACTACATTCAGGCTTGGAGCTTTTAAGAATATTCTGGAGAAATTTCAAAGGAGTGAGCAGTTTCTTTCCCTCTCCCCAAACATGTATATAGCTCTCCATCTGCTTTAACATATGCCTGAAATCCTTTTCATTTTACAATTAGTTGTAAAAACATTTTAAGTACTAAGGTGTGAGAATGGTAAGAGATTGAAACTTACTGGTACTAAATGTGTAAACACTTAATAAAGTATAAAAAAGTTACCAGACTTTTTTGTTTTATTTGATTTGGGGGCAGTTGAGCAGAACTGTGGAACATGGCTATCTAAAGGAGGCTTCCTACCTGGAAAGAAGTCGCTTATGTTGTGCAAGTGGCAAAGTAGAGGCTCCTTTGATGATACCTGATTGCATACTTTTGCCTGGGGTCACCTCTCTCTGTCTCTACATAGACAAATACAGTCTGTAAGCAGATCTTTTTTTGTTGCTATCTCAC
The DNA here is from genome assembly GCF_000956105.1 of Propithecus coquereli. Classification (NCBI taxonomy): domain Eukaryota; kingdom Metazoa; phylum Chordata; class Mammalia; order Primates; family Indriidae; genus Propithecus; species Propithecus coquereli. The sequence continues at coordinate 7,091,981 of NW_012152285.1, forward strand.
AGTCCCCCAGTTTAGCAGAAACATTCTATGAGACAGATGTAGGAAAGGGATTCTAGCAAGAGTTAGTTTTGTTACTACTTCATAAGGTAGTGATTTACATACTTCAGTTATATACTTCGAACATTTGAAAATGTACACACGCTATAAACAATCCATACTCTGTTTGCATTTAGAAATACTATTGTAGAGTGGGAAACATTTGGAGTTTGAGCTTTCGGTCACTAATTTTGTAATCTTTCTCTGAAGTTAATAGTAGTATCACACAAGGCACTACTAAGGTACTGCTTCTACTTAGTGGAGAGACCCTTTGGCTTTATCATTAAGATTAGTTGGTGATACATTTCAGATCACCTCTTCATCAATTCATTCTTGAATTGTCGAATCTGTTATTATTTTGCATCCTAAAACATTTTAGCATGGATGGTACTTACTCTAATTTGATACATTTTCCTTATGAACTTAAACGTGGACTGTTTGTTTTCTTCTAGGTTTTGGGCGGAAAGATGTAGTTGAATATTTGCTTCAGAATGGTGCAAATGTCCAAGCACGTGATGATGGGGGCCTTATTCCTCTTCATAATGCATGCTCTTTTGGTCATGCTGAAGTAGTTAATCTCCTTTTGCGACATGGAGCAGACCCAAATGCTCGAGATAATTGGAATTATACTCCTCTTCATGAAGCTGCAATTAAAGGAAAGATTGATGTTTGCATCGGTAAGACTATTTACTTGTTAGAGTTTTCCTAATGCTGTAACTATGCTGAACCTAAATTGAATTCATTTGTTAATATCATTAAATTCTGTCAGGCTGAATTTAAATATTTAAGAATGCTTCATGATTTAATCTAACCACTATTTATGAAGTATCTTTTTGTGTATGGTATTGAGCCTAAATTTCTTTGGAGAATAGAGTAAAAAGTTCCTATTCTCTAGAAATTTGCGTTCTCTTGGGAAATAAGACACGCAAAGAACCAGATAAAGGCCTGGTGAAAGTGAGCAGGGAGTGTTAGAGGATAATGAATGCAGTGAGTTGGCAGGAGTCAAGTCAAGGCCCTATCTCTTGGAGTCTTTCCAGGGAGTAGTGGGGAAAAGGTTAAAAAGGTAAGTAGGGACTTCTTTAAAAAGAGCTATAAATTCCAGATTCAGGAGCTTGATATTACTGGGCAGGCAGTGTGGAATATCAAAGATTTTTGAGTAG
>NW_012152285.1:7094721-7096764 GCF_000956105.1 Propithecus coquereli
TATTTATAGATAGAGTATGCTGGAATATCTTTATATAACAAATAATAATACAGAGCACACAACACAAGGCTTCTCTTTTTAGTGTGTCTTGGATTGTAATGTATCAGTTTTGATTTGGGGCAAATCAAATACTCTACAGAGAATATTTGGATTTTAACTCAAAATTCAATGTAATTAACCTCAAAAAACTAAATTCTCAGCTGGCAACCCCTGTCCATGAATCCCTCAGTTAAGATTTTTCTAAAGAAAAATTAAGGAATAATTTACACCTGGTTTCACTCCTTAGGCTAGTTTACCTTGCTGTTAAAGTATAGTGTATGATGGTGTCAATAATGGACAAATCCAAGCAGCCTCCTCCTGTTGATTAATGTATTCGGCTCTCTTGAAGAACAGGGAGATGATGAGTGATGGCCTTACAGAATTTATTGAAAGCGTAAGGAAGCTATCCAGTTTTGTTTTGTTTAAAGGATTTTCCTGTGTGGTTTTTTTCTTTGTTTAAAAGTCCTACAAATCTCTATTCCTGGGCTATCTACAGCTTTAGACATTTTATTTCTGTCATAGTAGAGCAGTCTTTCTTGCATAGGCAGTGTTCCTTTGGAATGAGAAAACAAAGCTTTAAAGCAAACTTGCCTTTTTTTTTTCCCTTCTATATTCTTCTTATCTGTCCTTGGTCACTTGTCACCAGCTCTATAAATAACAAAGGAAAATCTCACATCAAACTGAGGGTAAACTTAATGTGTCTTTAATGCATTAAATAATGTAATATTGTATATATTCTCACATTTAAAGTGTAACAGTTACCATTCTGTCAGCATATGAAAGGTCTTTAAACAACTTTGAGACTTCTAGACCAGAATTTTTGAGAAAATTGTTTACTAAAATCAAGTTGTCATGATTACCATTGTGAAAAGTAGTGTTGCTATTTTCCAGTGCTCTTACAGCATGGAGCAGAGCCAACCATCCGAAATACAGATGGAAGGACGGCATTGGATTTAGCAGACCCGTCTGCCAAAGCTGTTCTAACTGGTAAGTTTGTGTATTCTGGTTATTCCAGGACAAATACAAAGAACAAGCTTGCTAGGTAGACAGGCTGCCTCCTGCGGTTAATGACCTCAACTAGATTTTAAAATAGTGTCAGTTCACTTCCTATTCTTTTCTACATCTAGACAGTTGATATTTGATTCCTAAGAAAGATAAAGCTTTTTTTTCTTTTTTTTTCCAGTTTAAATTTGTCATTGATGCCTTATTGGTGACAGGATTAATGTGTGTTGCTCTCATGTATTCAGGAAATTTTTTAAATATCCCTAAATTTTTCAGGTAACGATGCCTGCTTACTGCTTTATGTGAGTTTCCTAATCCAAAATTCGAAATACTTCTTGGTCCCAAGCATTCTGGATAAGGGAGACTCAACCTGTACCATTCTTTTTTTGTTTTGGGGTATTTTTTAATTATATATTTTAATCATTTTAGATGGAATCCTTTCGAAAAGCACTAACCATTCTCTTGCTTTTCAAAACAGGATTTTGGGCATGCTCATTTTAGTACCATGAAGAGTGCTAATTATTGTACTCTGCTGTAACATATTCATGTCCTTGGAACCTATTTTGATGTTGAAGGCTATAGTTTAGATAAACAAGCTTTTCTGAATTGAATCTACTTCACGTATTTTTTCCCTTGTCAGTGTGCTTTCCTCTTAAGCAACTCTGCCGTATTACTTACTGGATTCTTATCTACTGGGTGATGACCGTTAGAATCATGTCTAATCTAAAAGGCAAGAACCTGAGAGATTTTGCTCTGAGCTTTGTGCCTGAACTTTGTGATGTTTCTTCTGGCATTGCTGAGAAAGTTTGGACTAGTCCCTGAAAAGAGTTCTAGAAATGTGAGCTATTATTGTGACTGTCACTTCAGTATTTATTTCCTCCTTGACTATTCCGTGTTATTCCATGCTTTTATCTTTTTAAAAAAACCTTGGGGCTCAAGAGAAGCCTTGCTCTAGCAATCAGTACACAGTTCACATTGTGGGCAGTATTTGGATATCATTTC
>NW_012152285.1:7097848-7118185 GCF_000956105.1 Propithecus coquereli
ATTCTTCAACTTAGTAAAACTTTATTGATAATGAACATTTAGTTGTTTGCTTCCTATATGCAGTGGTGAACTTAAAAACTTTTATACTATGTATGCCTTCAGTATACATGTTGGATTTTATAAAAACCAAATTGATAACTATTTAGACAATGAAGTAATAGTTGGATTTTCTGGTTTTATATTTGGGTTTTTACAATTTTATCCAGCCATTATTTGAATTTCATTAATTTGTTTGATTAATATTTCAGTCAACTCCATTGCATTTGGCAGCAGGGTACAACAGAGTAAAGATTGTACAGCTGTTACTGCAACATGGAGCTGATGTCCATGCTAAGGATAAAGGGTAAGCATTTGAACAAAAAAGGATTTCTTAAATGTTACTGTCCTTATAACAATCTTTGTAACGTATAAAAATCATTTTTTAAACTAAACATCATTAATATTTATTGTTTGCTGCCCTGAGGCCACAGGAGATTATAAAACCTTAAACCTACTACTCATAGGATTTACATTACACTTTAGGAGGCATGAAAAAGATATCTGACAATACCAGGAGATCTCTCCCAAGTGCCAAGTGATAGAGAGGGATAATACTACAGGAATTCTCAGGAGAGAACTATCGGTGATGACTAGAGTGGTTGGGAGGAGAGGATACTTGACCAATACCTTAAAGGCAGGTCTCAATTCAAGAAAGCAAAGAGTTTGGGGAACATTACTCTCCAAGAGAATTGATAAAATGGAGATGCTAAAGCAGATATTACAGTGACTGGACCAGCTTGGCTGAAGCAGATAATTCATGTGAGGGACAAATGAAGGTTAGGGTTAGAGAAATAAGCATTTGAGGACTTGGTATTGTAGCCTGAGGAATTCAGATTTCATTCTGTGATCTGAAGCAGGGGGTGGGGTGACTATTCTAAGAGTTTTAGGAGGTTCATTTTGGAGTGATGTGTAGGCTATGTTGGAGAAGGATGCTAGAGGCAAAAAGCAGTTAGGAAAGTGAGCATTATAAAGGTTCAGGTATAATGAGTGTCCATAATGTAGCAGAGGAAATGAAAAGGAAGGCATAGATACAAGAGATATTACAATGTAAGAATGGATGAGATTTATTGAACGTCTGGATGTGATGAGAGAGAAAGGAATAAAAAGAAAACTACATTTCAGGTTGTGAAGTTGAGTGAGATTCAATAGTACACATACTGAAATATAGAAGAAAAAATTGTTGAGGGGGGGACAATTTGAGCTCATTTTCACAGCTCTTTGTTTTATGAGATGATGGTAGGAACACAAGTGGAAGTATCTAGCAGGTAGCTGGGACTAAAATTGGTGCTCAGGCAAGTAAGGAATCCTATATTCAGAAATAGTAAGGAAAGCCATGAGCCTTTAAAGAGAAGACACATAGAACTAAAGACTAAATTGCAGGTGGCCATAACTTACTAGGGGCCACATGGTGGTGGCTGTAGCTATAAATGAGTGATCCCAAGGAGAAGGAGAAGCTTAAAGGTAGAAGTCAAGAATTTTAAGATTCTACTGTACCTTCCCACGTAGAAAGTTCTTTCTCCATTCCCATCATGAAAGAACTGGGTTTCAGTTTTTTTAAGGAATATAGCCAATTATCTTACAGGATCTCAAAAAAGTTTCTGAGAAGAGCCAGTGTTTGAGCTGAGTCTGGAAAAGAAGGGTAGAAGTGAGCCAGACCAAAGGAGGGAGAGAAATCTATCCTACACGCAGGGAGCAGGATGTGTAGAGACAGAGGGAACTGCAAGTTTAGTATACCATTATTGAAGGGTAAGGCCGGAGAAGGGGTCAGATCATTCTGTGTGCCATGTTAAGAAGTTGGAACCCTCTCTTGAAGGCATGGAAGAACCACTAAGGATGTTAAAATAAGGAGTAGCCATGTCAGATTTACCTTTTAGAAAAATTTGGCCACAGCTTGGAAAATAAATTGGAGTGGGGGTTATTTCAGTAGTGCAGAGGAGAAATAATAATAGGTTCAGACTAAGGCAGTGACCGTAGCTGTGGGGGAAAAAGGAAGGAGAATTTGAGAGAGACTTAGCAGTTAAATTGTCAGGATTTAAGGTTCAAATGGCTGTTACTGAATTTTGTACATTTTTAAATAGGTCAGATAAGCCATTTTGCTATTTAAGTAATTAAAATTAAATAAGTCTTAACTTATAAATTTCCTTAGGCCTTCGGAATCTGTAATAACACAGACTTTTTTCCCCTCTCATTGTAGTGATCTGGTGCCATTACACAATGCCTGTTCTTATGGTCATTATGAAGTAACTGAACTTCTGGTCAAGGTTAGTTCTCTTGTATTTTTCTAATTATTTTCTGTAATTACATAAAATTACTTGAAAAACATAGTATATCTGTTTTTTGTATGTTCTTAGTACTTGACAGAAATAGGAGTATTATAATCATAAAATACAGGTGATTGCTAGGTTAGCATCTGAGTGCTTTGAGATTTTTGAGATACCAAACAAATTTGAATATAAAGTAGCACTACCATCTTGTAAATAACAGATTAAGTGATTCTAGAAATCACTTTTGTAGCTAAAGGTGAACTTTCAAAACTCTGATATCAAAAAGCAATTTTTAGTGAATCTTGTATTATTAAAACCACCAAATGTATTTGCAAGATTTGCTCGGTAAGCTTCACTTCTTCCAATATGCTGAGCAGCTGTGTAACAAACAGGTTTGTAAGACTAGCAAGAAACCTCTCATTTTGACCCCTCTTGGGTGAGATGAGAAGATATCAAGAATGGATCCCAGGGCTGGGCGCGGTGGCTCACGCCTGTAATCCTAGCTCTCTGGGAGGCCGAGGCAGGCGGATTGTTTGAGCTCAGGAGTTCGAGACCAGCCTGAGCAAGAGCGAGACCCCGTCTCTACTAAAAATAGAAAGAAATTAATCGGACAACTAAAAATATATAGAAAAAAAAAATTAGCCGGGCATGGTGGCGCATGCCTGTAGTCCCAGCTACTCGGGAGGCTGAGGCAGAAGGATTGCTTGAGCCCAGGAGTTTGAGGTTGCTGTGAGCTAGGCTGACGCCATGGCACTCACTCTAGCCCGGGCAACACAGTGAGACTCTGTCTCAAAAAAAAAAAAAAAGAATGGATCCCAGGATGCTACCCATGCCTATTTCCTTCAGTCCCTCAGTCTCTACATGTATGTTTGCCCACATTGTTGAGACTTCTGATACCCTGCACCCAGTCTACCCCTTCAGTACTTTTCCTCATTCTCTCAGCAGCTGTCATGGAAACAGAAAGAGGATACTTGTTTCCAGTGCCTCTATGTGTCCTTTTGAATGTGTCCTACCATGGAATACATTTTCCCACAGAAATAACTTTATAATAATGATTAGATACTCCCAGTAGCACATGAGCCTTTTTAAATTTATAATGTGGTTGTAATGTTTATACATTTATAGCAGTAATGCTTTTGCTTCTTGAAAAACTGAATCTTGAATTCAACAGAACATGTTACTATGGATAAAAATGAAACATCAAACACATTGCACTAGGTCTTAAAGAAAACTGGGTGGTGTTTTCCTAAGACCTAGTGTTTTACTAAATAAGAATGGAAGGCTGGCTAGAGGTTATACTCAGAGAATGAGTTAGCTGAGATGAGGGTGCAAGCAGATACCAGCCTAGTAAGGTTCAGAAAAGTCAGGAGAAAGAAAGTAGATGTCTCTAAAAATAAGAAGAATCTAGCACTTTTAAATTACCCACTAATTCAGTTTATGTGTAAATTGTGATGTGACTACTTAAAAAGCTATTTTATTAATAATTTTATGCCAGTAGTAGAATTATAGTGTCAAGAGCAAATATAATAATGGATGCACTATACTCCACACAGTCAACCCACATTGGAATCTATTGTTTTAGGCTCTCAGTATTTTTTAAATTAATTTTTAAACTAAAGTATATTTAGTTGAGAGCCACCAGGATAAGTATAGAAGGATGAATGAAGAACTTTAGTCTAGATATTTAGACTGAAAAAGATAAACATAAGAGTTGCCTTCAAGTGCTGCAAGGAAGAGTATTGATCTCTTTTGCTCCAAAAAAGACAAAACAAATGGATTAAAGTTAAAAGTGCACATTTCAACTTAATGTACAAGAACCTAACAACGGGAATTATCTAGTAATTATAAAAAGCCTTGCTAGCTAAGAATTAGCTCCCCATTGTTCAAAGTACTAAAAGAGTAAGTAACTGGTTCACCTTCTGTCAAGAATTCTATAGAAGGGATTTTGTTTGATGGGAGGTTGAACTAGTGTGACTTCTGTGGTCCATCCACTCCAATACTTAGAACTGACTAAAATTTAAAAAGTCTGACAACACAAAGTGTCAGGAAGGATGTTGAGCAACTAGAACTCAAACATTGCTGGTGGCAATGTAAAATAGTATAGCTACTTTAGAAAACTATTTGGCAGTTTCTAATAAAGTTAAACATATCTTCCATGACAACATGTGTCCATAAAGAGACTTGTATAGGAATATTTATAACAGCTTATTCATAATACAGGTTGAGTATCCCCTATCCGAAATGCTTGGGACTGGAAGTATTTCAGATTTCAGATCTTTTCAGATTTTGGAATATTTGCATATATAGCACATAATGAGATATCTTGGGGAGGGAACCCAGGTCTAAACCTGAAATTCATTTGTTTCACATACACCTTATACACATAGCTTTAAGGTAATTTTATACAATATTTTTAATAATTTTTGTGCATGAAACAAAGTTTGTGTACATCAGGTCAGGTGTGGAATTTTCCACTGGTGGTGTCGTGTCTGCAGTCAAAAAGTTTTAGGTTTTGGAGCATTTCACATTTTGGGTTTTCTCATTAAGGATACTCAACCTATAGTCAAAAACTAGAAATAGTCCAAATGTCCATTAACAGGATAATAGATTAGTAAATTATGATATATCTATACTATGAAATATTCCTCAGCAATGAAAATGAACTGATACACAGCAACCCGAATGAATCTCAGAAACGTTATATGTGTGAAAGAAGCTAGATAGAAAAGTATATATTATAGAAATGTATATTCTTTCCTTTTTATGAAATTCAAGTACAGGTAAATCTAATACACGGTGCTAAAAGTCAGAATGGGGGCAAGGAATTGTCTATAAAAGGAGCATGAGGAAACATTCTGGGGTAATGAAAGTGGCCTATATATAGCTTGATTTGGGTGATGGTATCATGGATATATATCTGTCAAAACTCATCAAACCTACACACTGAAGAGTTTTGCATTTTACTATGTATAAATTATACCTCAAAAAGAGGAAAAAATTAGGTCTTGGAAAAAAAAGATAGAGGTTAAACCTAAAGCTTAAATTTTTTTTCTTTTTCCTTTTCTTTTTCTTTATTTTTTCTTTTTTTTGAGAAGGAGTCTCGCTCTATCACCTGGGCTAGAGTGCCATGGCATCAGCCTAGCTCATGGCAACGTTAAACTCCTGGGCTCAAGCAATTCTTCTGCCTCAGCCTCCCAAGTAGCTGGGATTACAGGCGCTTGCCACCATGCCTGGCTAATTTTTCTGTTTTTAGTGGAGACGGGGTCTCCGTCTTGCTTAGGCTGGTCCGGAACTCCTGACCTCAAGCTATCCTCCCACCTTGGCCTCCCAGAGTGCTAAGATTACAGGCGTAGCCACTGTGACTGGCCTACAGCTTAATTTTTAACTATTCTGAATAAAAGAGTTAAATAGGCTCTGTGGGCAGGACTAGCAATCAGCTGCTATTTTTCTGTTGGGAGAAATGTATACTTTCTGAAATAATTAGCTTAAAAAGTGAACTTCGGAAACAACCTGTTTAAGCTTGCATAACGCTAAATTACACAGTACTAATCATTCTAAATTCTCTTAAAAATTGAACATTAAATTTATTCTTTTTCCTCCCCAGCACGGTGCCTGTGTAAATGCAATGGACTTGTGGCAATTCACTCCTCTTCATGAGGCAGCTTCTAAAAACAGGGTTGAAGTGTGTTCTCTTCTCTTAAGTTATGGTGCAGATCCAACACTGCTGAATTGTCACAATAAAAGTGCTATAGACTTGGCTCCCACACCACAGTTAAAAGAAAGATTAGCATGTGAGTATAAAATTATGAATGTTCAGCTATGATATTATATCAATAAACTGAACATTTTTTCTTTCTTGTTTGTTTTTAGAAATGATTAAATAGAATATTTTCCTTAGCCATGGGTATCTATTGTTGTTTAGACTAACATATTTAATAATTTGGAAGTTTCTACTTTAGATACTGTGAAAAGAAAATATATTTGATTAATTTTTTCAAGTCGAGTCATATGCATTTTATGTGACTGTCTTATTAGATGGTATGCTTTTAAACAAAAGCATTTGGATTATTCCTATCTTTGACATGACTTTCTGGTTGATCCATGAAGTTTATGAAGCTGTGAACTTAAAGTGTTATTTTTGAGATTACTGTCTTATAAACATAGTCTCCAGATCTTAATGTCCAATGTTCTTTGGTACCTGGGCCAAGTCCTACAGTTTTCTGTCTGTAGCTGAAGTAGATACAGTGAGAAATAATCACCTCGTTCAGATACAGTATTACTGTAAATAAGAACATAAATAGGCAAATTGTATTGGACTTGTATTATTCTGGAATAATAAAGGATAATGGGCAGTTTCACAAGTATGATGAGGAAAAGAGAAATCTTGAGAAAATACCCTTAAATTCGATCATCGTAGGTAACTTAGAAATATCCAACTTGTCTAGTTCCCGGTTCTCTAATAGGTATGAGCAAAGCCATCTGCTACTGCCATAACGACAGTATAGGGATTATGATCACCCTTTGTTTTATTTCTTCACTGAGAAAAGTTTGTGCTTTGAACAATTCTGAGAACTCTCTGGTCTAGGAATATAGTGCAATACTCCAGGTATCTCTAGACCAATTATGAATTAGAGCAGACCATGAGTCTGCCATGGGCTAAATCTGTGTATACTCAGGAATGAAGTGGGCCATGACCGAGGGGAACTAGGGTACCACTGTCTCCATTTTCAGGAGTTATATTTGGAGAACATCTTTCTGGCTAATTTGGAAAATTATTTTGAAAACAATTTCGAGGAAAATGCTAGATAAGTCCCCCACCATCAATTTGATAATTCTCATAGGTTTAAATGCTTTTTCTTCGTCTAGATGAATTTAAAGGCCACTCGTTGCTACAAGCTGCACGGGAAGCTGATGTTACACGAATCAAAAAACATCTCTCTCTGGAAATGGTGAATTTCAAACATCCTCAAACACATGAAACAGCATTGGTAATGTTTCAGATTTAAGTTTTTAAAATACAATAACCAAAAACATGCCAAACTAATCATAATGTCTTACTTTAGTAATAGCATTGTTTTAAAATCTGTGATTTTTAAAAAATTAATGCTGATACATACATAAAACATTTCAAACAGTACAGAAAAATAGACAACCTCACCCCCTCAAAAGGCAATACTATTATTAGTTTGAGAATCCCTCCAGAAAAAAAAATTATTCATATTCTGGCATATATTATATGTAAATGGTACATACCATTTGCCTTCTTAGGGGTTATAAAAATTATAAATGCTTAATAGTAGAAATTTTGGAACCCACTGAAATAATGAAAAAGAAAATAATACAGCCATTCATACAAAAGCCACGTTGTATATGTCCTTCCAGTATTGCAGTTTTCTTCAAAATTAGATCTAATGTGTAGACAGTATTTTAAAGGCTACTTGCCTGATAGAGGTAATAATAATTGTGGAGCCATAACAAAGTGGATGTGAGTAGAGAAGTCTAAGGAAAAGCAGTCAGAAAGGAAAGGGAGCTAGGATAAGTGATGGGGAGGTAGGAGAGGAAATGGTGTAATTAGGGACTACCTTAAAAGTAAAAATTTCAAAGGAAAAAGGTAAGTCCTGTTGAATGAATTGTAGAACATGCTTTGGGTGGAGGAAGATAAGTAAATTAATGTGTTTAGGAACAGATTTAACTCATGGTAATCTTACTTAAGCTACTATCTTTTATGGTAAATTTTCTTCCTTATGCCATAATGTAGACTCTGTAAAATTTATGTAGAAACCTATCTATAAAACATTTTGGACTTTTTTGCTACTTGTAAGAAACGTTCAAGTAAAAAAAATAGCAAAGCTACAGACTAATAAGAAATGCTAGCGCGAAATTAAAACCACAACAGCGTTAAAACTGTACAGAAAAGCTTGGAAAGACTGACATCATGGAAAATTTTCTGGTCTGAAAAGCTAATACGTACTACATATTGTTCTCCCCTAAATATCGTGCTGTTAAACAACTCGTTTTTATTATTGATTTTAAAACATACTAGGAGTTTAAGTATTAGTTGGTAGTTACGGTGCAGGAGCAGTTTCTTCCAGGTTCCCAGAGGTTACAGGCCCTGCGCCATAATGGTAGGGTGCAATTTGAGGTGGATGTGATAAAGAATTTTGGAAAGAAACTATTTCCATTCTCTTTGCTCTCCGGATAGATGTCCTGGGATGATTACCCTTAATTACCCTTAACATACCAAAGGAGCTATGTTCACCAATTAGAGTTGGTTTTATTGAGGGTAAAGGAATGATTTTGGTGATAGCAACATCAAAGAATGGATCTGCAGCAAAGTCATGAGGATCAGATAAGCCTTATGATTAACAACAGGTTAAAATGAGAGAACAAATTTCATGTATACTGTATATTTAGATGTATAGAGTAATTTGCTGAAAAATGACCCAGAACTTTTATTCATGGATTTTTAGGTTTCTGTTTTAACTTAACATATATACATTGATTTAGTCATTCATCATTCAGACATTATTGAACACCTGATGTGGGGGATGCAAAGATAAGGGCCATGACCATAAGATAACATATTAGGCAAATGCCTACGTCCTAGCTCCTTTCCTGCTCAATACATCATAGATATAGATGCTATAGCCTCAAACTCCACATTGTATCATTTTCTACCACTGATTTTGCCAAACAGGTAATCCAAGCTCTTAATTATGCTGGAGCAACTAGTTGGGAGAGATGTAAATACTGCTCACTCAGCTTAACAGCTGTTCCATTAGTGCCATTTCCAAGCAGAGTCCAGAGCTGATGAATATTCTATTATTTCTTCATTTAAAGAAACCCTGACATTTGGGGTGTTTTCTTAACCTTTCAAACATTACATAAACACCAGGCTGTTTGGGAAGAGTTTTGAAAAGGATATTGGTCACAGTAATTTAACTTTTCACTCAGTAATGGCTTTTTCAAAGATGTAGGACAACTATAAAGTTTGATCAGAATATTTAATAACATATCATCTGGTAGATAAGATCTTCAGGCCCTGTCAGAATTTGTTAATTACTGTACATTCTGACCAATTAGAAGTCAAGAGCAAAGTTAGATCAAAAATAAAACAAAGAAGTTAAATAACTTCTTGATTGTTCTTGATTGGAAACACAAATGTTCTTAAGTAAAAATTAGTTATGTATGGTCCTTGATTAATGCTGCAATTTAAATTATTTAGCATTGTGCTGCTGCATCTCCATATCCCAAAAGAAAGCAAATATGTGAACTGTTGCTAAGAAAAGGAGCAAACATCAATGAAAAGACTAAAGAGTAAGTATATACTTAATAATTAAATATTATTGACATTTTGTTTTCTGGAAAATATCTTTATTGTCTGGCTGACTTTTTCTCTTTAAGATTCTTGACTCCTCTGCACGTGGCATCTGAGAAAGCTCATAATGATGTTGTCGAAGTAGTGGTGAAACATGAAGCAAAGGTATACTTCCTTTTTGGTATCTTTGGTAATCCAATAAGTTATTTTTTTATTTAGCAGATGAAATGCCTGACTTCCTAAACTATTTACTCTCTCATAAGTATTACTTTTTTTCTTAATCTACACTTAAAAATAGTCCTGCAAATAACTTCTCCTATAACTAATTTTTTGTTAGAAAATCTATAGGTTTGTTCAAATATACCTTATTCCTATATGTCCTTCCTTCTCCATTCACTTTAACCACACCCCACTGGTTGAAGATATTTTTAAGGACTTTTTCTAACAAGTACACACTCCAGAATATCCCCAGCTGGAGACATACTGATTCTGACCTAGTAGTCTTTTCTCACCCACGTCTTCTATTTCTTGGTTGCCATGGCTGTTATTTACCCCAGCCACAATTTTTCTTTCCCCCTGTTATTTCTGTAACTAAGTCAAAAGACTTGAACAAAAGGAAATAAGTTATTTAAATAATTTGACTAAAAATATTATACCTCCCCACTATTCTTTAATTGGCTTTTGTGAACAAAGCATTTTATTCGTTGAATAATTATGTTTTCATCAAGGCTAGAAATCATTTCTTACCTAGGAACTTTTAAAAATGCTCCTCAGTAAAAGATATACATAGCATCCCAGATTGAAAAGAGATGACATTCACCTAATACAGCAGTTTTCACAGTTTTTAGCCACAAATCCTTGGCTTCTTCGGACAGAATCTTTAGTTGAAACTCAATATATTGTATAACAGAGAAAGAATGGACCTGCTCTGGATGAAGGGAGAAGAAAGGAATAGAGACCATTTTTCCTTGGGTGGCCCCAGAGGCCCTTCCCTAAGTGAACTTTGCAGAATAGTTTTCATCTGTCCTTTCTTGGATTTCCATTCACTCAAAGGAACCACTTAGAATTTTCCAGTTTCTTTTTGTGTTGCCTCTCAGTGTCCTAATTTCTCTTTGATTTGGGGAATTCTTGATAATGTATAATCTTGATCTTTCCTATTGTAAATTATTGAATAAAATAAAGTTTATTTCCGCTTGACTGCTTGGCATATCTCATTTGTCTCTCTGTTCTATAACTGTTCGTTGATTGCTTTTTTCATACATATGGTACGTTATTTGAAGAGTATCTGGATGCATATTAAATTTGAGTTGTGAAACTCAACGAAACAATCTCAACTGGGGTAATGAACTGTCCAGATTTGTCCAGTGAGAATTCCCAGGAACACAGGACTTTCGGTGCTAAAACTGGGGAAGTCCTGGGCAAACCAGGACAGGTTGGTCACCCTAATCTTAACACAAAGTAGTATCTAAATAAAGTTTTCAAGTGGATATTTTTCACATTTCAGTGAGTTTGGGTATGTGAATAAATAATTTAATTGCCCTGAGCATTTTAAATCAGTTTTTCAGGTTCTGTGCACATGGAGACTAGCTATTCAAACTCAAGTTTTAGATTCGTTGAGTGGGTCTTGGCTATATTGCTATTGAAATATTCTCTCATTCCATGATTATGAATTGGCCAGTGTCTCAAAACACAGTAGTGTCCACAGTATTGATTACTGAGGAGCTTAATTTCTCAGTTATATTTTGAAGAATTGTTTTCGATGGTAAGGATGGTGGGGTGGGGATGAGATGGGGTAGTCTTACAGTTGATTTTTTTTTTTTATTATGAAAAATTTCAAAGATACATCTAAGTTGAAAGAATTTTTCGGAGAGTAACTATATAACCACCACTTAGGTTCTGTCACTAACATTTTACTATATTGTTTTATTACATATCAATTTCTCCCTCTCCCTATCAATATATTTTCTTTTTCACATTTCAAAGTAATTTGAAGATTACTTTACACTTCCTCCTGAACAATTGTATATGTACATCAGCTAGAGTTTGGTATTTGTTTATAGTTTTTCTTTGGATATAAAATTTACGTGCAATGAAATGTACAAACCTTAAATGTGCATTTGCTAAATTTTGATGAATACATATACCAAAACCTCTATCAAGATATAGAATATTATCTCATGGCAGAGGTAATACCCTGTCCCAGGCAGACTCTACCTCTAGAGGTAACAGCCATTTTGACTTTTTCTGACATAGGTAAGATTTGCCTGTTATAAGCCTTCATATCCAGGAATCATACAAAATACACTCTTTTTTGTAGACTTTTTCCACACCATATAATATTTTGGTGGTTCATCTGTGTATCAATAATTTGTTCCTTTTATTGCTGAGAAGTATTCTGCTGTATGAATATACTATAGAATGTTTATCTATAAAGATTATACTTTGCCTAATGTAGAAAATTAAGCCAATAGAAACAAGTGTTTTAATGCTAATTTATCTCCGGCTTTATTAGTGATGTTGTCTATCTTTGGGTTAATCGCCACATTTCTACACTTCAGATCCATAAAAATACATGGATTCAACTTTTTTAGACAATGTGTAGCTCTAAATATAGTGAATCTGTGAATGCTTTAATGCTAAACACAACTGGTATTCAACATCTCACCTTAAACCCAAAATTAGATCTTCCTTCTGATGTCAGCCTTCATGGATTGGTGAATTTATGCTCTAGATTTAAGCAAAAATACTTGCTTTGGCACTGGATAATAGACTTCATGAAAGAATTGAGACTTAAATTAGTAGCAAGTATTAAATACATGATTGGATGGTTTTAAATTTTGCATTGTAGGCTAATTTCAACTTTTTCTGCATTTTTAAGGTCAATGCTCTGGATAATCTTGGTCAGACTTCTCTGCACAGAGCTGCTCATTGTGGTCATCTACAAACCTGCCGCCTACTCCTGAGCTATGGGTGTGATCCTAACATTATATCCCTTCAGGGCTTTACTGCCTTACAGATGGGAAATGAAAACGTGCAGCAACTACTTCAAGGTATTAAATGCTTCCATGAAGTTAATGTTTTAAAATTTACCTTTAAAATTTTTCACATATCAGGTGTTACAGGTAGGAGGTGGTAATAAAAAGAAAATTTTTGAGAATTTTTGGCTATTTCTAAACTAATTGTACTTTTAATCAATAGTCAATGCCCAAATGTCATTAAATGATAATTATGATGTTTCAGTAGCATTTTCTGCCTGATTTCTCTGAGTTAAATAGATTGGCTTTCACATTTTTATCAAGAAAGCTTTTTAGAATAAGATACAGTAGTTGCCATTTCTGTTTAAAGAAATATTTTAAAGGTAGGTATCTCTTAGTATAGCAAACCTCGTGAAACTAATATCCTAAATACTGGCTCAGCTTCTTCACTTTTTTTTATACCCTGCATATTTAAGGCATGTAGAGTTTGTATAAGGTAATAAATTATGTGGCTTACTAAAACATAAATATTAAATAACTGAATACACTCATATTCAGTAAATTTTAAAATATTTAGATCGAATATCTGTATACATGGTGTAGATGAAGCATTTCAACCTAGAAATCTGATCCTATAAATTTTAAAGTATCTTTGTCTACATCTCTAGCTTTTATTAGAATTTAATGGAGTAGCTTTGACATCTCAAAGCTCAGATGAGAAGAAGTGTAATAAATCAACCTTTTCTGTCTTTAACAATCATTCTCGGTGATCCTTATGCCTGTGGTATAGAAACCACATTTTTGAAAACACTGCTTAAACAGATGAAGGCAGACAGATAAAACCTCCTGAAATTTGCCAAAACAGAACTAACTGCAAGGCTACTTTTAAGATTCCTTTACTTACCCATATATTAAACATTCATTTCAGTGTCAGTTTGGGGAGTAAAAACACTAGTCCTATCTGGTTGCCTAGTGATAGAATTTACAGTCTTGCCAGTTTTATGCTAAGTACTATCACATACAGCTTTACTTACCTTTCCAACTAGTTTCTTAGAATAAATTATTGAAGTGGAATTTCCAGGTCAAAGGGTAGCATATAATTGTCAGATTATCTTCTAGAAAGGTTGTATGTACCGTTTTACACTCTCATAAAAGTGTAGGAAAGCACCTGTTTTCCGTCAGCACTGGGCATTATGATTCTTAATATTTTCCCTGGGTGAATGTACATGGGTGAATTACAGAAGTGATAAAATCCGTTTTTAGTGCAAACTATAGAAATACTGTCTATGTAACTCCCCGTTTCCTCTCTGCCTACTAGTGTATGACAAAAAATGGTATCTCATTTTAATTTGTAATTCTGATTATGTGTAAGTTTGAACATATTTTATTAATAGTATGTTTATTGGCCAATTCTCTTTTGAGTGTGTATGAATTGCTTGTTCATGTCCTTAGCCCAATTTGTCTGTTCAGGCTTTCCAGGGTATTTATCTCATAAAGACACCTTGTATATTAAATATATTCTTTTTTGAGATGCATATTACAATATGATTTTTTCCATTTTGTTCTTTAACACTGTTATTGCCTGACATGTTTTTCCAAATCAGTTTTCTTTTTTGGTTCTGTCTTTGATGTTACTGCTCTAAGTTACTTCTCTATTTCAAGATATAAAAATGTTCACCTTTGTTTTCTTCTAGTACTTTTAAGGTTTAATTTTTTTATACCTGAGTCTTTAATCCATATGGATTAATTTTGTCCTAAAGTACAAGATAGATGTTCTCTTCTTTTTCTGAGATTTTAAGTGAACTGTAAACAGAATTTCAGAGCTGGAAGTGACATTAAATATTTTCTGGTCCATCTTCTCTCTTTAGAACTAAAAAAATCTGAGGCCCAGGAAGTTCAGGTGACTTGTTCCAGTTCAGATAGCTGTAATAGTTAATCGTAGAACCACGGTTAGATTTCTGGCCATTGCTCTCCTAATTTAATACTTTTCCACCATTCCACATGGTGTGGTTATAGAGCAGGCCTTCTTTCATCATCTATTTTATGTTCCTTCATATTGCTTAAATCACACTTTGTATTTATAACATTGTATACATTTACATATATTGTTTATATGTATTATGTTTCAAAAAGTTTTAAGAGAATCTTACTGTATTTTCCCCCACTGCCATGGAGATTTCCTACGTAATCTACCAAACTGTAAAAGAACTTTACTTTCCAATAAGATGCCTCCCACAAAGCTCGGCTCCATCTTTTAAATAGAATTTAATCACTCTTTCCCCCTCTCTCTTTCTAGAGGGTATCCCATTAGGTAATTCAGAAGCAGACAGACAATTGCTGGAAGCTGCAAAGGCTGGAGATGTAGAGACTGTAAAAGTAAGATGCAATCTTATGTTTTTGTTAACTTTGGATTTTTATTTTGACGTTGTTTAATGAATCTGTTCTATTATAATGAAGAGCCTGTTTATTTATATGTGCCTTGCTTTAAAAGGTCAATAATATAATCTAGTTCTTCTCTGCAAATAAGGAGCATTGAGTAATAAAAGAAAAAGATGTTTCAGTTTCACATGCATCTGAGTAAATATCACATTCACAAATTTAAATAAACTCGTAATACCAAATGGGTTTTGCTTAAAGAACCTAGTCATTTGTCCCTGTAAAAGAATAAAGTGTATCAAATTATTGTACCTTACTGTGTACATATGATACATAAAACAAAAAGGGAAAAAACAGTATGTCACTTCTGTCTACAGATTTCTTCTGATTTCCTCATTTTTTTGCCTCCTCTACCTCTGAGGATTCAATATTTTAGTAGAGCAGTAATACAGTGTTGCCACTTCTCAAAGTCACTATCTTCCAATAATCTTCAATTTGTGTAGACTGAAATATTTTTCAATATTTTTTAAAAGTCAAAAAACAATCCGAGGAAGGATTACTTTAGGAAAACTGCTACAGGAGACTTTCAGATTGTGCTAGTGCTATTTGAGAGGGCACTGACAGGTAATAAAGAGTTTTATGAAAAAGTTAAATTTATTGATTTAATTTATGGCAGAAGTAGCGATTCGAAATAATTTCACTATTTCTGCATAATGTTTTCAGTCGTAAACAAACCCACTCCACAAAGTCAGTAATTTTAGATTTTCTGAGAAAGAAATATGAATGTTGGTCTTATTTGAACTGAAGCTTCAAGGGAATTTATTCATTGTCTTTTTAAATGAAGAGCTTTCTAATAATTGATTTAAAAATCTATGTGATCATTTTCTGTTACTTTATCTGTATAGATAGTATTGACATCTCAAATAACTTAAGATTTTCTTTTTTATTAATTAATTTTTCAAAGATAATGAGTTCTCACCTGTAATCCTAGCACATTGGGAGGCCAAGGTGGGAGGATCACTTGAGGCCAGGAGTTCAAGAGCAGCCTGGGCAACATAGCAAGACCCCATCTCTACAAAAAATAGAAAAAATAGCCAGGCATGGCTCATGCCTGCAGTCCTAGCAACTCAGAAGGCTGAGGCAGGAGGATCCATTGAGCCCAGGAGTTTGAGGCTGCAGTGAGCTATGATTGTACCACTGCACTCCAGTCTGGGTAACAGAGCAACAGCCTGCCTCAAAAAAAAAAAAAAAAGAAAGAAAAAAAAATGCTACGATAATGCAAATTTATTTGAGTTGTTTATTCTCATCCTTTATATTCGCATTCCCTTAAGTAGGAGGCAAAAAGGATATTGAAAGGAGGATTTTGTTTGTTACTACTGACTTATGGAAAAACAAGTTACATGAGTTCAAAGGTAGTGAGTTGGGGGTTTTTTGTTTGCAAGAGATGTGGTGAAAATTAAGTTAAAGACAACTAGTTAAAGGGCAACTAGCTGATTTTTTGTGTGTGGGGGCAAGGAGAGTAATACAAAATTTAAAGTCCTCATTCACTCAAAGAGCGTAAAACTAGATTTAGTAAATGAAGTTTTTTTCTAAATAAACTTTAGTAAACAAAGTTTTCTAAACTTCGTTTTCATGAAGATAGAGGCAGTCTGGAGGAGGAGATGAAGAGGAGATGAGGTTGGGGGCAAGACTTGATAAACAAATAATGCTATTGGCTTGAGGAAGACCATCTCTCCCCATGATAGGTATCAGGCTGTCTTCCCTCCCCTCTGCTTTTAAAATCACTTAATGGAAATTTATCTCCATTAGCCTTTCCATTTCCTATCTGTCTCTAGGCAGATGACTCTGTATGAATCACTCTGTATGAATCACAACATCTGCATATTACCCAATGAATACTTAAAATATGTACCCAGTTACGTTTGTTTAGTCATTGTTCTAAGGTACAACTTTAAAACATCAGGCTAAGTACTTTTTTGGGCACCTACTATTAGAAGACCTATCTCAGAGTGACAAACTTAAACTGAGATGTAGGGGATAGAATGCCCTGTGATAACTGTTAATACTAAGCCTAGCAGCACTTGGTACCTATGTTAAGAATACTCATTCCCAGGGGCCCTGCTTCATACCTACTGAAATCTCTTGAATGGGACTCTGAGTCTGTATATCTAAGAAGCTCTTGTTTGGGTAGCACAGAAGAGCTTTCCCAGTCCAGTGATTAAACCCCTTTGAGGTAAACGCACTGATAGCTGGCTCTTTTGGTTTATTGAGCTTAGGATAATGTCTGCTTTTAGGATAGCTTAGAGGGAAAGAGTTTTTACTAATACTGATATTCTTTTGACTCTCTGAGCACTGTGATTTCTTATGTATATTGATTTTCTTCCCCAAACTTCCATGCTTTTCATGCAAAATACCCTTAAGTAAGTATTTTGAGTGTCATTCTTAACAGTCTTTCTCAAGTAGGCTTCCTCATCTGAACCAAAGAACACAGAAAATTATTTGAGTGACTGTTTTCTTAGTTCTCCCAAGGACTGTACATAATCATTAGCATTCTCTTAATTAATTCATTCCATATAGTGCAGTATGATTCTCTCAGTGTAGTTCCTACACCACCAGCATCAGCACCATCCAGGGAACTTGTTAGAAATGCAGATTTTCAGGCCCTACAACAGTCACACTGAATTAGAATTACTTGGGAGTGGGGCCCAATGCATGTGAAAGTTTAAGAACCACTGGTCTAGTGCAGTACTTCTTAAACTTTAATGTGATTACAGATAACCTGAGGATCTTGTTAAAATGCAGGTTCTCACTCAGTAGGTGTCTGAGATTCTGAATTTTTAACAAGCCCCCCTGGGTGGTGCCGGTACTACTGTGATCCAGTGTACCTCTAAGTATGTTTGCCACAAAATGAAAGTTGCTGATAATTGGTACTTAGGTTACCTTTATGTAAATAGTAGTGGTAATGATAAAAATTTACCAGGCTTTAGGAAGAGCAGAATATACAGGTATGGATGAAGGGACCAGAGGGATTCCCAATAAATAAGAATAGTAAATAGTTTCTGAGAATACTGATTTAATGAGACAAGAGAAAAGTCAGACATTTTGAAATTTCTACTAAATGAGTTGAAACAAGAAATGAGAATATATAGCATCATGTATATACTGTGTTCCATCCTGCAGAAACTGTGTACTGTTCAGAGTGTCAACTGCAGAGACATCGAAGGGCGTCAGTCTACACCGCTCCATTTTGCAGCTGGGTATAATAGAGTGTCTGTGGTAGAGTATCTGCTGCAACATGGAGCTGATGTGCACGCTAAAGATAAAGGGCAAGTACCAACAATTGTCGTGGCCTCTCTTTCCTTACCTTTATCTGACCTCTTCAGGAAAATCTGAAAATATTTTTATGATAATTGGTAGCTCTTTTTTTCCCCAGGGAAGTCTTTTTCCTAACACTGACTTAAATATAGCTGCTTAATTTCCGTTAAGATTTTATGATGGTTAGCATTTATATAAAGACTTACTTGCATAATTCCTTGTAATTTTATAATGGCCAGGGAGATTACATTGGTGGGTTTTTTGTTTGTTTGTTTTTTGTTTTTTTCTTTTTTTCTTTCCACTCCTGAATAGGAACATGAACCCCGGACCCTCAGATTAAAAGTCTGCTGTCCCACTGACTGTGCTGTTTGGACATAGTACTGATTTTTTAATATAACAAATTTTCAAATTTTCATTGAGGATATTTGAATTCTTCTAATTTATCTTGAAATTATTTTTCATTAAAAATATACAATTCCAGGCCGGGCGCGGTGGCTCACACCTGTAATCCTAGCTCTCTGGGAGGCCGAGGCGGGCGGATTGTTTGAGCTCAGGAGTTCGAAACCAGCCTGAGCAAGAGCGAGACCCCGTCTCTACTAAAAATAGAAAGAAATTAATTGGACAACTAAAAATACATAGAAAAAATTAGCCGGGCGTGGTGGCGCATGCCTGTAGTCCCAGCTACTCGGAAGGCTGAGGCAGGAGGATCGCTTGAGCCCAGGAGTTTGAGGTTGCTGTGAGCTAGGCTGACTCCACAGCACTCTAGCCCGGGCAAAAGAGTGAGACTCTGTCTCAAAAAAAAAAAAATATAATTCCAGATGTTGAGTATATAGATGTTTGTCATATTCTCTACATTTAAAATATTTTAGATATTTTTTCCCTAACCCCCCCCAAAAAAGAATTTATTTCTGCTTTCAATAGATTTAGGTTCTATAACGTACAATCATTATAATTCCTTATGCAGTTCAAGAAATATCTTCATCAGTTATATATTATTACTTAAATGAAAATATATCTTTCTCTGGCATTATTGCTCATTTAACTTTTCATTTCAGAGGCCTTGTACCTTTGCACAATGCATGTTCTTATGGACATTATGAAGTTGCAGAACTTCTTGTTAAGCATGGAGCAGTAGTTAATGTAGCTGATTTATGGAAATTTACACCTTTACATGAAGCTGCAGCAAAAGGAAAATATGAAATTTGCAAACTTCTGCTCCAGGTATATTTTAGTACTTACTGTGGACAGTGTGAATTACATAGAATATGTTTATGATTTTTTTAATAACGATATTATAAAATAGTAAGAGGGTAAAAAACAAAGTTATCTAATTCTGTACCTAGATTTTAAAATAAATGTCATAAATACTATTTATATTTTAATCCTCAAGTATGTTTACCACACCTAGACTTATTTTTGTATGTAGTCAACCATCATCATGTGGTAACTCTTTGATTCTTTATTTTTCCTTTTTAGTACTTTAACCTCAAAATATTTGATAAATTATGTAGTTGATAAGCCAGATTTATTTACCATTGATAAAACACTTTATTTCATTGTTTGAAAAATAAAATCAATACAACATGAAAGTTAATTTTTTTTAAAAAGTAGACTTTATGTTTTCAAACAATTTTAGGTTCACAGAAAAATTGAGAGGAAGGTACAGAGATTTCCCATACACCTTCTGCCCCCACACATGCATAGCTTCTCCCCTTATCAACATCCCGTACTAGAATCTGATACATTTGTTACAATTGATGAATCTACATGAAAGTTAATTTTTAATGAAATACTACTTTATTTTGAACATAGTTTATAATTTTGACCATATTAATGCATTTAAAAACCTAGTAATGTTTAACTGCTTCTGTTCTCTTTTTATTATACTTTTTTGTGTATAAATTAAACATTAATAACAATGTTGTTAATCTTTAAGGTAGACTCGGTATAAAATGATTTTCTTTAGTATAGTTACATTGACTATTTTCTCATTGACCAAAGGTCACACTTAAGCCACTTCCTCCTCACTTTCTGTTTTTTACACGTCTAG
>NW_012152285.1:7121925-7124160 GCF_000956105.1 Propithecus coquereli
CTCAGCCTCCTGAGTAGCTGGGACTACAGGTACATGCCACCATGCCCAGCTAATTTTTTCTATTTTTAGTAGAGATGGAATCTCGCTGTTGCTTAAGCTGGTCTCAAATTCCTGAGCTTAGGTAATGTATTGCCCAGGCTAGAGTGCCATGACCTCAGCCTCCCAGAGTGCTAGGAGGCAGGTGTGAGCCAGCATGCCTGGCCTAGATAGTTTCTTAAGTTACTGAAATTCTAGTGTAATTTTTGATCAGCTAGCCATAAATTATGATGTTGGGGAGAAAGTTTTTCTTCTCATTTCCAGGTTAAGTTTGAAAATGTGGAAGTAGATACATAGCTAATTTCTTCTTAAGAACTAAAGTGTAATAAAAAACTATTTCAGACTGTAACAGGAGTATTTTCTTTTGCAGCATGTAGATGTAGCAGCTTTACTAATAAAGTATAATGCATGTGTCAATGCCACGGACAAATGGGCTTTCACACCTTTACATGAAGCAGCCCAAAAGGGACGAACACAGCTTTGTGCTTTATTGTTGGCCCACGGAGCTGATCCTACTCTTAAAAATCAGGAAGGACAAACACCTTTAGATTTAGTTTCAGTAAGTGATGGGCTCTTTGAAAAATCTTGTTGCTTTCCTGACTTTTTAAAATTCACTTGATACTGTATAAAATGTCTTCATTGTGAATGTGGCAAAATCTGGTTTTTAGCCCAATTTTAAATTTAGGACTCCTTTGGTATTAAAACGTAATAAGTAAATACTAGAATTATCAATCGCTTCTCAGCCTTTTGGCTAAGATCACATGTAGAATTATCAATAAGTTATTATATATACTGATTACTTTGGAAATAGGAAAAAGAAGCACATGATACAACTGTTTACATTAGTTGGGAGACTAAACAGGCCCAGGCCCTCAACAATTGCTGTTACAGTGCATATACAGTGCAAGATAGTACAGATCACAGGTCTGACGAACTTCCCCAACTGGGAACATTGCCCTCAAGGTGCAGCCACAAAGCCTGCTACCGGTAGAGATTCCCTTCCCTCCCATACTGTCTCATCGCAGAGTTCTTGTTTCTTATCCCACCAAACTGTTCCTAAAACAAGCCTGTTATTCCACAGTTTTCTGTGGAAATCTTTTTTTTCCTTTCCCCCTCACCGGAGCTCATGTAAGAGCCTTCATCGTAGCTTCTACCTCTGCCTTGGCCACTGATGTGGATTCCTTTCTTGCCTCTACCACTGAGAGCATTGGTCAAAGCAGCAGTGAAGGGAAAGGAAGAAGAAATTATATTCAAGATAAGAAAGAAAGAGAATCTTTTCTACAGACTGCTTTCTACTGAGAGAGATTCCCTCGTTCTAAGTGAAAATGAGAGGCTAATTGAGTTCAGCTATGTTGGAGTTTAGGTAGATTTTTCTGAGCATGCTGACAACCCAACCATATTTGCAACATTTCTTCAGAGAAATATCTTTCCAGTTCCATACGACCTTTGAAGTGAACTTTTGGAATTCATCTACCCATTTGTTAATCCACCAGGTATAATTAAGTGACAATGAAGCAGAATGCTCTAGAAAGTGTGCAGAGGCTCTGGGTCAAACAGACCTGGCCCAGAATTCCAGCTCTACCTCTTACACTTGTACAATCTTAAAAGTTGCTTAACCTCTAAGACTTAGTTTTATTATCTATAAATAGGGATAAAATACATCTGGTTAATGTGAGAATTAAATGAGGTAATATACTTAAAGTCCTTGACATGGTATCAGATACATTAAAAGTAACCAATAAATGGTACTATTATTATAAACAAATATTATATACAGATTGTGAGTGCCATGGGAATGCACAAACTAGGGGGAAGAGAAAAATAAGGATTGGAATAGGCAGTATAAATGACCGTGAAAACAAGTACTGACTTTACTTCTTGCTGAATGTTAATTACTTAGTGTTTTATTGAGCATTGTGAAAGAATGGTATGTGTCATTAATTAGACAAATTAATGTACCAGTAAATTTGGGGGCTTTTTCCATTCTAATGGATTTGATTAAAATTATGATCTCTAGGGCCGGGCGCAGTGGCTCACGCCTGTAATCCTAGCACTCTGGGAGGCTGAGGCGGGCGGACTATTTGAGCCCAGGAGCTCAAAACCAGCATGAGCAAGAGCGAGACCCCGTCTCTACTAAAAATAGAAAGAAATTAATCAGACAACTAAAAATATATAGAAAAAATTAGCCGGGCATGGTGG
>NW_012152285.1:7124693-7174194 GCF_000956105.1 Propithecus coquereli
TTAGTAGAGACAGGGTCTCACTCTTGCTCAGGCTGGTCTCGAACTCCTGACCTTGAGCGATCCACCCGCCTCGGCCTCCCAGAGAGCTGGGATTACAGGCGTGAGCCACCGCACCAGCCTTAAATTGATATTTCTGTAGTTTATTTCAGTGCTTTTCAGTCATGATACTAGATTTAGGATTTTGATCATGCTCTGCCACATTTAACAGTTTTGTTTTGATTATATGTGTTTTGGAAGAGATGTTCCAAATTATGTTTTATATTTATTTAATAATAACAATTTAGCGGAATACAGGTTGAGTATCCCTTATTTGAAATGCTTGGGACCAGAATGTCTCAGCTTTTGGATTTTTTCAGATTTTGAAATATTTGCATTATACTTGCTATTGAGCATCCCTAATCCAAAAATCTGAAATCCAAAATGCTCCAGTGAGCATTTCCTTTGAGCGTCTTGTCAGCACTCAAAAAGTTAAGGATTTTGGAGCATATTAGGTGTTGGATTTTCGGATTTGAGGTGTACAACCTGTATCAACCTGTTTTTTTACTTTTTACAATAAGGTAATCCATTTTTTTATACGATAATGATTCTGGTGCAGATTTGCTGGGGTTTTTTCATATTTTAAAATACATTCTATTAGGTGTAATAGAATTTTAAATTTGCTTATGGCAGATTTTGTCTCTGTCTTATATGTACCCTAGGCCGATGATGTCAGTGCTCTCTTGACAGCAGCCATGCCCCCTTCTGCTCTGCCTTCATGTTATAAACCTCAAGTGCTCAATGGTGTGAGAAGCCCAGGAGCCACTGCAGATGCTCTCTCCTCAGGTCCATCCAGCCCATCAAGCCTTTCTGCAGCCAGCAGTCTTGACAACTTATCTGGGAGTTTTTCAGAACTGTCATCAGTAGTTAGTTCAAGTGGAACAGAGAGTGCTTCCAGTTTGGAAAAAAAGGAAGGTGAGACATTCTGCAAAAATAAATTTTTAACTGGTATTGTAGTCCCATATTTGTTATTTGGGATGCTAAAAAGTCATTTTTAACCTTAAATACAACTATTAGTATCGAATTAAATAACATAACCTAAAAGTTTTAGCCTCTTATTGTTTTCTTCCTTCCAAGTTGAGAGTTGATGAATCTTGTTCTGCTGACCTACTCTTTAGATGTAAACCTTTTACTTGTCAAAATTCATCTTTATGCAACAGCATGGAACTTGTTTTCATAAACTTTTTTTGTGAAGTAGCTTACATCCTGAAAGTTATGAAGACTAATTTTAAAGATGCAGTTAAATATAAAGTTCAAAATAAAAAATGATTCTTTTAACCCTACAATGCCCCATTGGTTAACTTTTTTCTAATATTGAAATTTTATAGCTTTATCTCTGTAAATTTTTTTTGTGTAGACAGAGTCTCACTCTGTTGCCCAGGCTAAAGTGAAGTGGCATGATTATAGCTCAATATAACCTCAAACTCCGGGGCTCGAGTGATCCTCTTGCCTCAGCCTCTCAAGTAGCTAGGAGTACAGGTGCACACCACCACACCTGACTAATTTTTTTTGTTTGTTTTTTAATTTTTTTTGTAGAGATGGGGGTCTCACTGTGTTTCCCAGGCTGATCTTGAGCTTCTGTCCTCAAACGATCTTCCCACCTTGGCCTAATCAAGTGCTGGGATTGCAGGCATGAGCTCACCATGCCTAGCCTCTCTTTCTGATTTTTAATGTTATGTTCAGTATTATATCCCAAGTGGCTATTAATATTTTTCCTCATCTTTATTTCTTCACATATAGTAACATTACAAAGCTTTATTGTTATAGTGTTGAAATACATTATTCTGATGTGAAATTTTGTTCTGGACATTTTTTTTTCCCAGTTCCAGGAGTAGATTTTAGCATAACTCAGTTTGTAAGGAATCTTGGACTTGAGCACCTAATGGATATATTTGAGAGAGAACAGGTGAGTGGATAAATAGTATTGCTTGGTTTAATGTTTTATGGAAACTCAAAATTTGGCACATACTTGAAATGACCTGAACCATGTAAGCTATTGAAGGAGAGTGTTTTTTAAGACACTAGAAATCAGTCACTTGTACTTTGGCTTAATCTTGGAATTTCCAGTTAGCACATAATTGACTCTCATGTAGTAATTAATAGTAAAATAGCTTTCATGAATTGGAAAGTTCAGCTTGTTTAGTCCCTGAGCTCTATTTATTCAGTTCTGTTGTATCAATCACTACCTGCTCTTAAGCCTGACACTTTCCTAGCTACTATATGAAGGTAAACAGATATGCCACCATGTATCTAGGCAATCTTAAAGTACTTTGTCAGAATACACTACTGATTTTTTGTGGTTGTTTAGAAAATATTGTTACTGTGTATTTACACCCTAAGGAAGTTTCCATCCAGTTATGGAACTAGAATAAGAACATAGGAAGAGTTAAGTTTTGGCATAGATTTTAGAAATTCAGAAAAGGAAAAGATGGCTGTGAGCTGGACTATTCAGGGAAAACTTCATGGAATGTGTATAAATAAAATAGGATTTCAAGGAACGGCTTCAATTTAATGAAGTGGGACTAATAGAGTATTAGAGGTAGAAGGGTTACTTTGGTTTTTTGTTTTTGTTTTGTTTTTTTATAGCAACAGGTCTCACTTTGTTACCCAGGCTAGAGTGCAGTAGCTTGATCATAGCTCACTGTAACCGCAAACTCCTGGGTTGAAGTGATCCTCCTGCCTCAGCATCCTGAGTAGCTAGGACTACAGGCACATGCCACCCGACTAATTTTTTACTTTTTGTAGAGATGAGGTCTCACCATATTGTCCAGGCTGGTCTTGAACTCCTAGCCTCAAGTGATCCGCAGCCTCCCAAAGCACTGGGATTACAGGCATTAGCCACCATGCCTGGCCTTAAAAGGGTTATTTTGAACAATGATGGAGAAGTACCACTTAGCATATTCCAATTCTGGAGGATCCACTGAAAGGCTTTATAGAAACAGGGTTGGATGTAGAGCGATGATGGTAGGAAAGTATTATGGAAAAGGTAGAATAATATACTTGAATGTCGTTAATTTGAAAGTGCATTTTTGTTTTGCACTTCAGTTCTGCTCAGGTTTTAGTGCTAAATGAAAATAATGATATTTTTAGTAGTTCATGACTCAGCTTTCTGTTTCATTCCAACTTTTCATTTTCAGTTTAACAACTGGCATGTTTTCATTTCTAAGCTCTTTAAAATAGTTGAAGTAAATGTATAAACCTAATACATTACAAGAATACCAATATATGTATGCCCACCAAATGAGTAAGCATTCTAAATAGTTTCATCCTGTTTTGTAAGATCACTTTGGATGTATTAGTTGAGATGGGGCACAAGGAACTGAAGGAGATTGGAATCAATGCCTATGGACATAGACACAAACTAATTAAAGGAGTTGAGAGACTTATCTCTGGACAACAAGGTATTTCATTTTAACAACTGCTGTCATCAGTTTAACAGTTTCCATAAAGGTATCCCTCAATGTACTAAATGATCATTTAAAAATATGTATGAATCTATTTAATAAGGAAGAGCACTATTTGGGATTTGGGAAACCTAGGATCAAGTCTTAGCTCTGCTACTGTTAAATTTACTGAGGAGCTGCTGTTAACTGTGTGAACCTACGTAAAATTTCTGGGCCATTCAGAAATTTGGGGATTGTTTTAGCTCTTAAAAATTAGGAAGTTGGATGATATTATTTCTGAAGTTATTCTAGGTCTAAAATTTTATGATACTAAATGGTCTGAAACTTGAGTATCTCATTTCTTATGGTAATATAATGGATAAAACTAGGTGTTCAGGTTAGCCCCAAAATAATGTCGTAAATCTCTTATACAGCTAAAATTCTAAGCACGTGGAATGAAAATACTAGAAAACAATAATGTTGCAACTGAAGGAAATTAAATAAAACAAAGTTGAATTATATTTTATTTCTCCTTAATATTGATGCTTAAGAAAAATGCAAATTGCATTCATTCAACAGATGTTAATAGTTCCTGTGTACCAGATCTTAAAAAGGTGAATTGTGTCAGAACCACATTTTTAACTTTATTGTTAAACTGAGGAAGCGATTTACCCTGTGGTCAAAATTAACTTGTAATTGTAAGTCATGGCAATCACAACTGGGGTTGGAGAAAAACCTCCACAGCAAAAATGAAGAGATTTTCAGGGAAGAATGTATGTTACCTGGTATGGACTAGGACGGAATGTTTAAAATGCAAGATAGTCTTAGCTATTTCTAGTATAGACAAAATTTTATAAGGTAAAGAGGAGGGAAAACCCATAGCTTCCTGGAATATTAGTTTACAATACAATTAGCATTAAAAATGAAGAGGAAATAGAACCTTCAGTCGTGGACCACCATTGTGACTCTGCTGGAATAATACTAATCTGATATGATAGCAATTATAGTGGAGTATCAGGATAATGAGTATTTCGGGAAAGAGGCAGGGTAGAAAAGGAAAGCAGACAGTGTTTATACGTTAAATGCATCATAGTATAGTGATAAGTACTGTGCTGAAAGGCTGAATTGCAGAAATAGATAAACTGCCTCCAGGTGGCAGAGGTACCTCCATGCCACCTCTGGTCCTGTAGTCACTGATACATCCAGCTATTGTTGGTTGAAACCATTGATTCCTACATGGAGGAGAAACATGGTCATGAGACCAACTGTCCATGTCTGAGTTAGCAATTCAGGGTCACTTTCATGCATAAAATTACCACCTTTCTCATGTTCATTTGAAGACAGGATTCTGTACTTATACCTAATTTGCAAAGTGGAACCAGTGGCTTCCTGGAATGATCTTCCAACAGTCTGTCATCTTGCTGACTTAACAGCCTTACCTATTATTCAGTGCATCAAGTCAATAGACTACTAGTACTGTACTGATCTTTCAATATTGATAAACATCTTCCCGGGTAGGTTGTGGATGCCTTAGTCAAGCATTCGTCACAGTCTGTAGTCCATAAAATATTCTCCACATGCTCTCTGTAATTCCTAAAACATTGTGATTCAGCCATTTCTGTTAAAGTCTTTATCAGAGTCCAGCAGGTTGGTGATAGTCTTGTACTTCAGACCACAGCTCATAACTAGAATAACGCTCTTGATCTCCAGAGGCAAACCTCCATGCATTGACCCAGCAGGAAAGGGTTTGACCTCCTACCTAGGAAGACAACAGTTTTGAAGATGATATTATAGAGGTTAAAGGAGAAAGTTCTGTTACAAATGTGCCCAAAGAAATTCGAAAATTCTGTTTAAAATTCCATTTAAAAAGCTTTTGTGAGAGTAAAGATGCAAAAATATATATGGTTATCTTGATCATTGACATTTGGAAAACATGACAAATTCATTGCTGAAGTAAAAAAATCTGTTACAGGTCATAGCAGGCATTCAATGGGTAGTAAACTTTATGGACTTCTCATTCTAGGGTGATTTTAAATTACCTGAGGCTATACTAGTTTCTATCATAATTCTTCCTCATATTTACAAAAAATAAAGGGATTAAATGTTGAGAGGGCTGCATAGTTAAAGTAAAGGAAGTAATTTGAAGAAGAATATGTATTACAGACTCATTAAGAATAGGAAATAAAGAAGAGAAAGATTTTCTGAAATATTCCCACAAAACCTTGTAACTTGTCAGGTCAAAAATTAGTAGTCTGAATACAGTGGTGGGAGTCCTGGTTTTGACTAGAACAGAAAAAGGACATTAGTGGGGAAAATTGGTGAAAAAATGAAGTCTGTAATTTGGTTAATAAGTTTTGATAAATGTGCTGTGGTTATATAAAATGGTAATATAATATTAGAGGGAGTTGGGTGAAGGGTACACAAGAACTCTCTATACTTTCAACTGTCCTATAAATCTAAATTATTCCAATATAAAAAATTTTTAAAAATTGATAGCATTAGATAAATTGGTTATTTTCAGTTGATGTTAATTGTTTTATTGACAAATTTTTGTAACTTCAAATTTAATTTCATAGGTCTTAACCCATATTTAACTTTGAACACCTCTGGTAGTGGAACAATTCTCATAGATCTGTCTCCTGATGATAAAGAGTTTCAGTCTGTGGAAGAAGAGGTATGTTCATATGCTTAAATAAAAATGGAAAAGATAGGTCGACTATATTATGTATTGTTGGTTCAGTGCTAAATTTCTTCGAGGTTTCCAGATCTATTTGAACATGTAGTATGGTTCTAAAATTGTCTCTTTACCCCCCTGAAAACTTTGGAAGTAAGCATTTAAGATTTAAGGTACACTTCCTCAATAAACCTTAATTCCAGTTACTTGGTTCAGCACTGCAATTAATAGTAACACAGGATTCTATTGGAGAAGAAATTGCTGTCATTGGAAAGAAAATGCTTATGTTCCCTCCTTTCATGAAGGTAATTGCAAAGCTTAGTATTTCAGACAGGACTCAAAACATGTGGATCTATTTATCTAGAAAAATTTCTTCCAACTTCTTTCCGAAGTTGGATCCACTGAAATCCTGTGTAGTGCCCTCCTTATTCTCTGAAGAACATATACATTATGTGTGTGAGTTGAGCACAGAAATACAAAGTTGAGTGAAACTTAATTCTAAAACTCAAGAAACTCCAACTCTCGATGAAACACATATTATGCTTTATGAGGCCAAAATCAGTAAGAACAAATAAGTCAATTGTTTTGTATTTTAGTATGTCAAGTGGTTAGCCTCATATGTTTAGCGTACCTTGCATCCTCTTGTTTCTTTCTCTTCTTTTAGTTTGCATTATATAATTTTCACCTATAAATATTGTTTGAGGTTGACTAACAGCTATCTCTAGAAAAATAATACTCATGAATTTATAAAACTCATATCCTTTGAACAACAAAAATGTTAAAACCCATTTTGTAGTCTCAAAAACAGAATCATATGAGTCAAGAACCATGTTCCCAAAATCAGAAAAGACATAAAAGCTAATGGATGTATGTTTCAAATTATTTTTCCATCAGATGCAAAGTACAGTTCGAGAGCACAGAGATGGAGGTCATGCAGGTGGAATTTTCAACAGATACAATATTCTCAAGGTAATAAATTAGTGAAAATAAAGTTTCCTGAGACCATAGTTTTCAAAGCCTGAAGCCATAAGTAACTTGCATAAGACATAATGATCTGTCCAGCCCAGTGAGTCCTTGACATGGCATCAGGGACTATTTTGGGGAAGAATTTGTCCTTGAAAGGTTAAGATTCTCAGAATTGCTGTGCTATTTTTAATAGCCAACAATAATTCACCCCTTGTTAAACATATTCAAGTTCAGGGCTTATCTTTTATCTTGGACTAATGATAAATCCTGTACATTCAAAACTTTAAATATATAAAATATTATGAAGGTACTCTATTGTAACAAAGCTGAATTTTTTTTGTGGCTTATATGAAAGGGTTCCATTTTTATAGTGATACCATGTTTTTTTGTTTTTTTTTTATTCTAACTGTGACTGCTCCAGACACAGTTTGGGAGTCCCCAGACATATCACCTTTTTATAAACTTTAAAGTACTCCCTCTTTATCTTTTCCAAAAAAGTGTTTTAAAAATGTCTTGAGTCATTCTGTGACAGTCCTGTCTTCTTATTGATTTCAGTTAACTCTTCTCAAGACCTTTTCCAACTTTGGTATGCTTTTCATGAGCCGAGGCAATCAAAACTGTACACCATACTTGAGATACATAATCATTTTGTATTAACTACATTGACACAGTATATTCTTAATAATTGTAAAAATAAGACTTGAAATTAAAATTAAAATGGCATTTGTCTATTTTTTCCTATTTTCATAAATTCAACCAAGTGGTAAGTAAGTCCTATAAATTTTATACTCAGAGTAACAGTATCAGATCTTTCATCTGTATTATATTACTGTTTCTCTTAATATACTATTATGAGTATAATATTTAATAAGACAAATAAGTATGCCTATTACAGGCAAATTTCAGTCAAATCCACTTTGTCTATAAGCATTAACAAAATGTGTAGAGCTTGTTAAGGGTGAGGGCAAGAGAGAATATGTGTTTGATTTCTAAAGCAGTTGGATTTGAGAAAGATATACTATTTCCTTCCTCTATAAAGGTATTTTAATGCAATATTTAATGAAAAATTTTTCACTGATAAAACGGGGATTTTTGGTTTTTTTATTATACATAAGTGAAATCTGTTTGCACCAGTTAAATGGTCCTTGATTATGTCTTTGGCAATATTTTGAGTTATTTGAGCCAAGATTAAAACCTCCAGCTTCCAGGTATGCTCTAGGGACCAGCAGGGGGCTGTAGCACTTTTAAACATAGCTAAGAAGCGGCACTAAGAGTGTGAATTTTGACCATAGAAATACACCTAATGAGACCAGCATTGATCTTTTAAATCTCCAGACAAAAATTTTAGGAATTAGAGGGTAGAAGGAGTAATGGGGTGGAGGTGAAGAATGTTTATTGTACATTCTAATATTTTAAATTTTTTAAATTATTATTATATTTTAATATTTTTAAATAAAAACAAGTTAAGATGTTACTTTGAGCCAGATAAAATGGTGGGAAAAAAGATATTATGCTCTAATTCTTATATACAGAACTCAGTATGTCTGATTTAGAGGTGTTTTAGTAAAAATTTTAAATTAATGAGAATGGAAGTAGTTTAATCAATTAGCAGTATTCTTAATCTTCACATAGGGCTGTATGTAGCCTTTTTTCCCTCTTTGAAGTTTTTTATTTCCAAAATGTAGCTACACTTCTAACTTCATGGTTGGGACAAAGTATTTTTAGTTGGCTAAAATAATACATTTTACTTCTCAGAAAAAAGTTTTGCTTCCTTTCTGGCTAAATGTGTGGCTCATCTTTTGGTTAAAATGAAGAAGTAGGTAGGTAATTATTAAGACCTAAAGATTTGATTTTTCTGGTTTATTTTTTGTAGATTCAGAAGGTTTGTAACAAGAAACTATGGGAAAGATACACTCACCGGAGAAAAGAAGTTTCTGAAGAAAACCACAACCATGCAAATGAAAGAATGCTATTTCATGGTAAGATTCCTCTCCCCCAACTCTACCATTGTGCTCCTCCACACTGGGATAGGGGGATGGGTTGTTTTTTTTCTTTTTAGGTCAGGTATGAAATAATAATGAATCTGGTGTTTTTGAGCCAGTGTCTCGCTTTGTCACCTGGCCTAGAGTGCAGTGGCATCATCATAGCTCACTACAACCTCAAGTTCTTGGGCTCAAAGCAGTCAATCCTTCTTCCTCACCCTCCTGAGTAGCTGGGACTACAGGCATGTGCCACCACGTCCGGCTAGTTTTTTTATTTTTTGTAGAGATGGGGTCTCACTCTTGCTTGGGCTATGAATCTGTATATTTTTCATGTCGTTTTTTAAAATAAACCTAATATTTCTATAAATTTTCCACTTATATTCATATTTTTGGCTTTTTAATTTGTATAATTTATAATGGATGGTTGATAAATAAAACTGCCATAATGGAAAAAATATAGAAATGAGAATGTTGGCTATTTGTTTTCCCTTTTTCTTTATATAGTAGATTTTGCTGACTATGATCACTCTATAAGAAATTATTTTACTTTCAACTAGTTGATTGCATTAAAATTAAATAAAGACCTGAAGATTACCTCAGAAGAACATATACATCCTATTCTGATTTTGATTCTGAGTGTCAAAACCACATTTAACTTAAATGTTCAAAGAGCCATTATTATTGAACCCATGGAGGTTTCTGATAACTCTTGTTTAATTGAAAGCACCGTTACTTTATCCTTGAAATTTCCTGTTTTTGTGTCACGAGCTGGCAGGTGTTGATTTCAAGTTTTAGCAAAGTTAAATATAGATATTCATGTAGTATTTATCAGGCCTTCAAGCACATTATCCATAGTAGCTCCAGTTTGTTCCTTCATTGTCCTTGATTGCGGAAAACTTTTAGAGACCTGTAAAGTTCTATAAAATACAGTATTTAAATTTCACAGTTCCCTGGAAGAATGGCCATAACAGAATGGATTCATATGCAGTATCTAAATGGTACCTCTCATTCCAAACCTCTAAAAAATCATCATGGTAATCTCTTGGCACAGAGCATAATACATATATGTATATATGTATTAACTCAATGGGTATAATGAGTGATTTTTCTAATTTATAATATAAATGGTTTGGGTTTTTCCAAGTTAATTCAAAAAATCATCCTGTTCATCTGTATTTCTGTAAAGTGCAATTCAGTATGTCTTCCTGTCCTTTTGTAAACAGGGACACTGATCTTGATGAATCAGTTAGCTGTGTTATTTTGGCTTTTTCCATCCCCCACTCTGACCCCACTTCCTGGCTTGATTCCCATGCTCAGTAACTCCTCTTTGGCTAAGCACTCCCTTGCAAGGAAGGAGGAAAAAGAAAATGTGCAGGGAATGAGGGGAAAGTACTGCCTTTGCAGATGGAATCTTGTATAGCAGGTGATGGAAGAGAAGAGGAAGGATAGAAGAGAAAAGGTATAAGGAGGAGAATAAGAATGTGAAAGTCTACTTGGGCCACTTTTGATATCTAGAGAAAGTATGTAGGCATGGGCATTATTGTAAGACCTAATTGCATTCAGCGTTTCTATCTGAAGTGAATTAAGAGATGCTTGATTCTGGATTTATATGGTTGGCACCTGGAATTTGATAACTCTGCTATTTCAAGTCTGTTTTTCTAGTTCAATCTGTGTCCTTATTTTGGCATCTGAACCATCACCCTATTAAAAATGTTAATTGACTTTAACAGTTCTTTATTCTAAAATAGCTGGCTGACAGTTAACTTCTTACCCTTTCTGTTTTGGCTTTATTGTGGTGGTGCTGTGTGTTTAAGAATTCAACTTCTAAGAGGCTTTCATTTTTGCCTTTTCTTCTAAGATAAATTTTAAATTGTTGTTACCCATCTAAATGTATTTCAGGATCTCCCTTTGTGAATGCAATTATCCACAAAGGCTTTGATGAAAGGCATGCATACATAGGTGGCATGTTTGGAGCTGGGATTTATTTTGCTGAAAACTCTTCCAAAAGCAATCAGTATGTATATGGAATTGGAGGAGGTACTGGGTGTCCAGTTCACAAAGACAGATCTTGTTACATTTGCCACAGGTAAGAGATCACTTGTTCTCATTTTTGATAAGATTCAATAACAAATTAGTTACATATTTGAGAAATTTTGAGGGCTAGGTATTATGTTGGACAACTTTAAGAATGCAAGCTAGGCATGTTTTAGGTTGTTTTTGGCCCTCTCACCAATCATAATAATAGCTAATATTTACCTAAAATATTAGCTAATGTTTAGCTAATAATTATTAAATGGTTAAATCATGATTCTAAGCATTTGACCTATTTAACTCATTTACTCATTAGAACACCTGGTAAGAATACTGACTAGAAAATAACATTGTGCATGAAAGAGACTTTATTGTAGCCCTTGAATATTATAGGATTCTTTAAAAATCTAGTATTCAAATGCTAGAATGGCATTATTTGCCAAGTCTAAAAATTTTATGGTGATGCCTAAGAAAGTCTCTCTTCCACTGTGACATGATACTAATCCTCAGTTTGTAGTATTACTGCTATTGGAAGAGTTATAATTAAAACACTTTATAATAAAAATCCCTTTAGAAAGCAAATAATTACTTTGCCCCTTTTTTTCACCACTTTTAATTACCTGTTCTAACTCACTAGTTAAAATCATTCAAGTAACTTGGTCCTAATTTATAAATTCCTCATAGGCAAAAAAGTATCTTCTGCCATTTGAAAAATCAAGTAATGTTAATTACTGAGATATATTCCACAGGGCACTGCTTATAAAGATCTAGAGCAATAACTATCAAACATTAGCATGCATCAGAATCACTTAGAGGGTATGTTTAAAACACAGATTCCTAGGCCCTACTTCCTGAATTGCTGATTTAGTAGGTCTGGGATGGGGCTCTAGAACTGGAATTTCTACAAAGTTCCCAGGTGTGGTGCTATGCTTCTGATCACTGATCTAGAAGAACCCCTAGAGCAGTACTTTGCATCTTGGCAGCACATTGGAATCAGCTGGGGAGCTTTAAAAACTAATGACTATGTCCCACCCTCAGAGACTGTCGTTTAATTTGTCTGGGGATGGTCTAGGCATCAGGATTTTTTAAAGCTTCCCAGCTGATTTCAAAACGCTACCAAGCTGAAAAACTGCAGTCTTGGAGAGAAACAAGGTCTGTTTTTGTGTTTGTTTTTTCCTATTGTTTTCCCCCTAAATTTAGACTCACATAGGTGTTACACAGGAGGTTCTCCTGGGTATAACCTCCCACCCACTTCTATTTTAGATCATAAATTAGACTGGTTAGGAACTTATAATTTCCCAAGATTATATAATTGAACACTGCTGTTTTTACTTGTCATATATAGTCTGAGGGCTAAATAGTTGTTGTTGTTGTTAGTAATAAGCAATGTTCTAACCTCCCTCTTTGGAAAATAGAACCATCAACTGGTCCACCAAAATCTCCTATTCTCTTCTAGAAAGAAAAGAAAAAGAGCAATAATGAAGTAATACTAATAAAAGGTTCTTTGGAACTAAGAAAGGCCAATCACATGCCTGAGGGGCATGGGAAAGTAATCTACTTAAACTGGTGGCAAGGGGAGACCTACCTGAGGAAGTAGCATTTTAGTTGAAGCCTGAAAACTGGGTGTCAAGCAGTAGAAGAGTGGTAAAATAGATACCATTCTGATGGTGAAGAAAATTATATGGATGGAGGCTATGGGATAAGGAAGTTTGGCCTTTGTGAAGAAAAAAAAAAATTAGTGCACCTGGGCCATAACGTAAAATGAGATTACAGAAATTGGAGCCATTGTGAGGAATTTGGATTTTCTTGTAAGTACAGTGAGCAGCCTCTAAAAAGTTTTAAGCAGAAAAATGACATGATCTGATTTATGTTTGTTTCGTTAAATTACTGGTTGCTTGGATGGAAAATGGTTTGGACAGGATTTAGAGTAGAAACAGGAAGACTGGTTAAAAGGCCATTGTTATGGTCCGGGTGAAAATGTAGGTGATTTGTACTTAATGGTGGTAGTAGAATTAAGAGAAGGCAATGGATTTCAAGTATATTTTGAAGGTGGAATCAACTGGGCTTATGTCCAACTTTGCAAGCCACTTCATAGAAGGCCCATAAACCTTCTCTTTCCCACTTGTCCAGTGACTTGTGTTTTTGCTGATATACAAACAAAATGGTAGGTTATTACATATTTTAGGTTTTATAGTTAAAATAAGGATTAACTAAATTGACAGATTCTTTCATTAATAAGAATAGAAGACATTCTTTCAAAGTTCTTGTAAGGGTGAAATGATAAAAACAATCATAAGTGTTTATATATAAATGCATTTAAAGAACTATGCAGTGTACACAAATTGTCATATTTCGTGTGTCAGATTTGTCTTCAGGGTGATCTTTTCCTTTTCCTGTTACAGACAGCTGCTCTTTTGCCGAGTAACCTTGGGAAAGTCTTTCCTGCAGTTTAGTGCAATGAAAATGGCACATTCTCCTCCAGGTCATCACTCAGTCACTGGTCGGCCCAGTGTAAACGGCCTAGCATTAGCCGAATACGTTATTTACAGAGGAGAACAGGTAATTTGGTTTTATTTGTTCATCTTCAGAAATGCTGTAGAGCCATGCTTTTAACTTTACCTAATCTCTTAAACTGACAAGGCATACTGCCTTAAGAAATTGATTTTTTTAAACTTTTAT
Organism: Propithecus coquereli; assembly: GCF_000956105.1. Classification (NCBI taxonomy): domain Eukaryota; kingdom Metazoa; phylum Chordata; class Mammalia; order Primates; family Indriidae; genus Propithecus; species Propithecus coquereli. Next base: position 7,138,445 of record NW_012152285.1, read on the forward strand.
TTAGAAATAATTTCATGGAGAAACTCATTGGTGTCTAAAAAAAAAAAAAAAGAAATAATTCCAGGCTCGAAAAGTTGCAAAAATAGTAAGGAAAATTCCCTTATCCCCTTTACCTAGATTTCTTAAATGTTAACATTGTATCATTTTCTCCCTTTCTCCTTTATCATTCTCTCCCTCCCCATCATTCTGGGGGCGGGGGGTTGTGTGTACACACTGTGGTCTCCAATCCCCGGGCCACAGCCCTGGGCATCACTGCCCAAGCTCCACCTACCCCCGCAGTGGAAAAATTGTCTTCCATGAAACTGGTCCCTGGTGCCAAAAGGTTGGGGACCGCTGTATGTACATATTTTTCTGTGAATTGTTTGAGAGTAAGTAGCAGGCATGTCCCTTTACCCTTAAAGACTTCAGCGTGTATTTCCTAAAAATAAGAACGTTCTCTTAAAATTATCAAAATCAGAAAATATCATTGACATAATTATATCTAGTCTACAAGCCTTATTCAAATCAAATTTTGCCAGTTGTGTTCGATCTTTTTTTTTTTGGCTTTTGTAGAATATAATTAGTTGGGATCCTGTATTTCATGGTAAACCTGTAACAAAGACATATATAATTCTCTCCAGCTCTCAGTGACACAGATAGAGTGAAAGCAGTTCTAGAGCAGTGTTCTGAACTGGGGATAGGTTATCAGAATCACCTCAGTTACTAAAACCAGACAAACATGTACTTAGTATTCATCCTAGATCTGCTGATCGAAAATCTAAAGGATTGGAGTCAAGGTGAGGATGTTTTATGAAAATGCCCCCTAGATGATTCTATCTATAACACTGATTTAGAACCTCCTCCCTAAAGATTAGGAATCCTATGGAAAGGATCTTCCAAGAAAATTTGTATACTAATATTTGAATTAATCTTTCTCTTCCAGGCTTATCCTGAATATTTAATTACTTACCAGATTGTGAGGCCTGAAGGTATGGTCGATGGATAAATAATTGCTTTAGGAAACTAATTCCATTGAACCTAAAATCATCAAAGCAGCTGGTGGCCTCTAAGTTTTATTCCTTTGCTGAGAAAAATCATCTTGCCCACAGGCCTGTGGCAGAAGGATTAAAAATGTGAAAGAAGTTTAACATTCTGACTTGATAAAGCTTTAATAATGTACAGTGTTTTCTAAATATTTCCTGTTTTTCAGCACTTTAACAGATGTCATTCCAGGTTAAACTGGGTTTGTCTGTACTAAATTATAAACAGTTAACTTGAACCTTTTATACGTTATGCATTGATTCTAACTGAAACTGTAATGCCCTCAACAGAACTCATTTTACTAATACCGTACTGTGTTCTTTAAAACGCAGCATTTACACTGAATACAATTTCATTTGTAAAACTGTAAATAAGAGCTTTTGTACTAGCCCAGTATTTATTTACATTGCTTTGTAATATAAATCTGTTTTAGAACTGCAGCGGTTTACAGAATTTTTTTCATATGTATTGCTCATCTGTACTTCACCTTGCATTTTCATGATTGAGTGATCTTTGCATTTGATTCCAGAGACTATGTTGAGTTGTTAGCAGAAATTTAGTTGGGAAAGATTGATTTATCACATTTAATTTGCTGATGGAAGCCTTTATTGGTATTAGAAATCTTTCTCATTTAAGAACTTATTTTATGAATACTCTGGGGATTTAATTCGTGATACTTTTGTATGTATAAGACACACATTCCAAAGAGTTCTAACTATGGTAGGTCCTGGTTACTAAAGAAGCTTCTTGACTGGCTTCAAACTCTAGATTTCAAGTTGGAAGATTTTCTGATGTCATTCTGTGAGAATTTGGGCAAGTGCTCCTATTTCTTAGAGGGGCTAAATCCTGCTATTGAACAATTATGGTGTTCTTTTCACAGAATATATTAATAAATAGGAAGTTAAATTGCAGAGGTAGGAAGGGTAATCCTGGATAATTTCCCAGTCTGTTCTAATTACCTTAAATCTAAAGGGGGAAAAATAGTAAATGGATGGTTTTTTATCCTAAGTATTATTTTTTTCCTGTTATTTTTTCTTAGTCTTATTGTTATATTTATAGCCAATCTATACATCGTGGGTAAACTCAACCCAGAACCATAAAATAAAATGTAGGTGTCTCAGTCCTCTCCTGGCCTCGTGAATGGTCAAGTGCAGTGAAGCCAGTGATTCCTGCTCCTGGGTTGCGTCTCGGCAATGCCCAGTTGGAAATCTGTTTCCAGTTTGTGCACCATATGGTGACTAAGCCTGTGGTCACTTTGGCACCTGTGGAGGGAAGTGCTGTCCCATAAAATGCTATTCCTAACTATTTTCTAATATAAAACTTTTTCCAGGAAGCATGCTCAAGCATCTTGGTACAGAGACACACATGTGTTACAGATTGGCAATCTGTTTTATTTGTTGATTCTAGCTCCCTCTAAAGTCAAGGAAAGATTTTTACTCATTTAATGAGGACATTCCCCTTCACTCTCTGTACCTACCAGTTCACCTTTGTTTTGCATTTTATTCAGTGTCTAAATTAACTGGCTCTTTGCAGTAACTTGTATATAAAGTGCTAGAAAATCATGTTTCTTGTCCTGAGTAAGAGTTAATCAGGGTAAATGCATATCTGGAGTTGTTTCTATGATGTAAATTGTGATCATTATTTAAAAGGTCAAATCCTGACCTTGAAGTGCTTTTATACAGCTCTCTAATAATTGCAAATATGATCCTAAAGTCATTTCTTGGAACACAAGTGAAGTATGCCAAACTTTATATAAATTTTTCAGATTCTCTTAGCTTCCAGGTTTTATAATTAAAAGATCATGAGACAAATTGATGGGGTTTATATTTACATACTTTCTCTCTCAACATGTAGCCCATATAACTCACCCTATGAGTGAATCTGGAATTGCTTGTCATTTAAAATCATTGTGGTCTATGAGTTTACGATATTTTCAAACTGTGTTATTTCATCTAATCCATTACTTAATTACTATTTTTCCATCATGATTATATTGTGGTTAATACGTTAGCATGGCAATATTTTCAGATAGCTTTTTATTTGTTGGGAGGCTGGGGTTTGGGAGGTGGTTAGTGCTTTGCATGAAATATCTTACTTTATAATGGTGGAATTGCTTTTTCTTTTGTCCTGTGACTTTTTTTTTTTTTGAAGTGAAATTTAACTTTGTGTGCGAGTAGTACTATTATACCTATCTTGAGTGTCTTACTTGTACTGTATCACATTCCATACATTCGTTTAATTCTTAATAAACTGTTCACTTGTTTTTCTTGGTAGCATGGTAGTTACTGGAATAGTATAAATGTGTTGAATGGTCTTTGAGAAAATGGATTAAGCTTACAATAAACCACAATTGCAGGAAAACCAAGTAGTTCTGAGTTTAATAGTGATAAAGAGTACAGTTTAAAGTTTGAAATATTGAATATTGTGGCCATGCTTAGATGTTTTATGATGAATGCAGCTGTAAGATGCTTTTAACATTTAGTCTATGCAACACAACTTTGGTAAACCTTAAAGCTCATTCCTGGGAAATCAATCTTCTTACCTTATAAAGAGGAATATATTTTTTATTTCTATGTCATAAAAACTTTCTTAATAAGTTTCCAAATCTCAAAGCTAGTGGTATTTATTCTCTTAAAAGAAAGTATAGTAGTGTATGTATATTAGATTTCAGTATGCTAAGTTTCCTGTATGTGACCAATTCTCTGCTTCCCGTAAGAGAATGATGGTGCAAATAATCCATAAGTCATTTGGCTTTGAATTATATTTCAGCAGCTTTAACTTCCTGTTTCGTTTAGGATAACATTGAAGTGTTCGCTGTTTCACCTATGCATGCCAGTCTCAGTGTGTGTGATGTGATCCAGTTTGCAGGTTGTTGAGGCAAGAAAACATGCAAATAAATTTCCCAAAGCTTTTATGATTAGTACTCCTGACTGCGCCTTAATCTACTGTCCTGTCCTACTAGAGGACTAGAGTAATAGAGGAAGTGTTGGTACCCATTTTCCAACAGGAGAACTGTCAGATTTCTACAGCGTTAGACTATGATATGGCCTTTCACTATCTCCTGAGTCTCCACACCCTCTCCCCCTTTATCCTTACTAGCTTAGGCAGGCTGTGACCTAAAATACTTAATTACAGCCTCCTTAGAAAGTTCTTGCTTTCCGCATACAAGACACTGTTAGTAGAAGTGTCATCTCCACTTTGTCACTCACACACAGTTGTCATCTCCATAACACAAATATGTGTGGAACCCAAAAAGGAGTCTGCCAGTACACTGTAGGGCAGTGCTACACAAAAGTGTGGTCTGCACATGTGGTTGCTCTGCAGGCTGTTTGCTACCAGCCCATGGAGAGATGAATACAAAATGAGGATAAACTTTGAAAAACTTTCACAGCAATTTAATGTTGCTATATGTTTATTTCTTTTATTAAAATGTTGGCCTGCAGCAGATTGGAAATTAAGGGAAAAAACTGATCCTTCACAAATAATTTGAAAAGTTTAAGAACAATATCTACTTTATATGCCAGTAGACTGAGCACCTAGCATATCTGGCACATAGTAGTTCCTCAGTAAATTTTTTATTAAGTGACTAGTGATTAAGTGATTGGGCTCTAGAGTCTGAGGTACCTGGATTTAAATTTCACCCTACCCCCTCACCAACTGTGCAATCTTGAACAAATTACATAACCTCAACATCCTCTGATCACAATGGGTAAAACTAAAAATTACGACAAAGGGTAAACAAAAATTCTAAACACCTAGATACTTAAGATGTTTTCTTGGTTCAAACAGGAAGGTGAAATTGCAGAATGGTAAATGGGATAAAGAGATCACTATGAAAATATGAGACACACCCAAAGCAGTGTCCAACATATTTGAGACCTTAAATATTTATAATAAGCATGAGAACAAAAGTACTCATATTAACTGACAAAGTTACTAGAACCAAAAAGAAATAAATAAACCAAGGAAAGAAGGAAGAACTTAGTAAAAATAAAAGCAGAAATTAATGGGTAGAAGCAATAAATGCAAAAACTAGTTCTTTAAGAGAATGAAACAGCTGAAGTAATCAAGAAAAGATGAATCAGAAATTTATATTAATATAAAAAGGGAAGTAACCATTTTAAATCTTTGAGTAAGATTTCATGAAGATACAGAGAAAATTTTAAAGAACTTTTGAAGACCACTTTGCTCAACTCCACAAAAGTAGATTTGGAAACCCAAATGACATCTAGGATAATATTCTAGTAAAACAAATTACTAAACTTAACCCCAGAAAAGAGCAAATCTAAACAAACCGGATTCCCAAAAAGAAAGAAAGAATGCCATCAAAGAGCTATCCCCAAACAATTCCCAGACCTAGCAAGTTTCACAGGTAACTTCTGTGTTACCTGTGTTCAGGTAACTCCAGTGTTATTTTAAAAAGCATACATAATGACCAATTGGCATTTATACCAAAAAAGCAAGGATGGTTTCCCATTAGAAAATAATATAATTCGTGCTATCAGCTTACAGGGAAAAATTAGATGATAATCTCCCTGGATTCTGAAAAGGCATTTGATAAAGGCATACACACATACATACGCAGAGGAATAGGAATAGATACTTAAAGGTACAAAAATTAGGAATCAATACAGACATAATATTTATACAGATGCTCCTCGACTTAGAGTGGGGCTACATCCAGACAACCCATCTTAAGTCAAAAATGCATTTGATTCCTGACTTACAAAGGTTCAAGTTTCGACTTTACGGTGGTGCAAAAGCGATATGCATTCAGTAGTAATTACAACCCCATCGTGAGAGTTCCTTGGTGTATGATGGGATTATGTCCCTATAAACCCATCAGTAAAGTGAAAAAATCCTAAGTAGAAGCATTTTAAGTTGGGGACTGTCTGTACTGTGCAACACACCTAGATAAGGAGCATTTTGTTTTGATTCACCATTCTTGTGAACTGGAGTTTCCTTGGCCTGGTACCAGTTAGACGTGTGTGCTGCTGGAGAGGACAAATGTCTACCTGTTGCCTCCTTCCCCTGACGCTCTCCAAGTGGTTCTGCCAGAATGCCTGCAATGTCCACTCTTTTAGCAGTTCCTTGGGTTTAGGTGGCAATAACATGCACATATGTCATCTGGAGGGGCTGGTTAAACCCTCTGATAACTGTCCTAAGAAAGTGGAACTCCAAGAGGACCAAACTGAATGGATGAAAATCCTGGCATGAGGAGAGGAGAAAAGTGTGGGCATTGCTTGGGAGACCCAGGTTCTGGTCCTGTTTCTACCAGTTAGGTGAACTTAAACAAGTTGTTCCATCTCTCTGGGCCTCACTAACCTCTCTGAAATCCAAGGGGGTATAGCAGACTCAAATCCTTATTTCTAACAAAACCTTATGCTAAACACCAATGTGTAAAACAGGTGAAGGCTGAACAGGGTAGGAGACCTAGAGGAGCTGGATGACAGATTCCAGGAATCCACCAGGATTCTGTGTTAAGTCAGATTCTGCAGAGCACGTATGAGGCTTCATTTCAATTTTTAACTCCATGAATCAACTTTCTTCCCCCCATATTGTGGTTCACAGAGATGGCAATTCAAATAAAAACAAACCCCGGTGTGATAGCTCACCCCTGTAATCCCAGCACTTTGGGAGGCCGAGACCAGCCTGACCAAGAGCAAAGCCCCAGCTCTACAAAAAATAGAAAAATTAGCTGGGTGTGTTGGTGCTCACCTGTAGTCCCACCTACTTGGGAGGCTGAGGCAGGAGGATCGCTTGAGTCCAGGAGTTTGAGGTTGCAGTGAGCTATAATGATGCCATTGCACTCTAGCCCAGGCAACAGAGTGAGGCCCTGTCTCAAAAAATAAATTAATTTTCAAGAGGTATAATGTTTACACAGTTCAAAAATATTAAAGTATTAAATGTAAAAATATTCAATAATCTCTCTCCTGTTTCTATTCCCCACCTAATTCTCTCACATTAAATAGTTACTATTTTTTATGTCTAATATACACTGTTAGGGATTTTAATGCATATACAAACAAATATGAATATACATATATATTTTAACCCCCTTTTAAAATTCTTATTGTACACACTGTTCTGCATCTCCCTATATTAACGTATCTTGTGGGTCTGCTGCGTGTGTGTGAGCCACCACACCCAGCCTAATATTTTAAAACAAACAAATATATAAAAATTACATTTGGGCTTCCCCCACTTTACACCAAGCACTGCCATTATGATTTTGCTTCAGGACCAGAAATACAGAACACAACAAATACTCTTCTAAAGAAGCCAGCCCTGGGCCTCCTTTGATCCTTTCAAACAGTGGCTTGCAGAAAATCCAATTCAGTAGAATCTCTTCTCTCTGGCTTCGGAACTGTCCTATGGCAGCTTTTTGTCCCCTTCTCCCCTACCTATCCTCTTTGCCCAATTCTCATCAATCTTCCCTAGGCCTCCACTTTGAACACCGCCGTAGCCACCAGAGCTCTGATTTATAGCACGACTTTGTGCTTGGAATCACAGGAAAGCAGAAACACAGCACTGAACACGGGAGCCTCAGCAGCTCCTCGGGCTTAACCAACTCCCGTCTCTACTGCAAGCTCTGAACTGGCCCCACCTCTCACTTTCCTCCTACGATTGACATCTCAGGGTCCTTCACCCCCGGATAATTAATTGCCTTTCACATGGAATCTGCCTTGGCACACTCAAGGCCAGCTGAGCCTGCCCCCAGTGCTTGCTGAAATCCCCACATACCCTGGTTGTCCATCACGTATGAACACCTGCCTCCTCCAGTTACCTCCAAACTTGGCTGAAACCAGTTCTCAGAGCCTCCAGCGCTCCAAAAACCCAGTAGTGAGTCTAAACAGGCTGCCACTCAGGCCTTGAGTCAATGAACTCCAGGGGCATTATTGCATTCATTTAATTACAAACGTCCCCAGAATTGGACTGGAGGCTGAGAAGACAGTCATGAACGAGACTGACGTCGTCCCTGTCTGCACGAAGCCTGCAGTGTAGGGAAGGCAATTTAACAAGGAATCAAATACATCAGCTCTCAACTCTGGCTGCACATCAGAAATTCCCTGGAAATACTCTTAAGTCCCTGCTTAACCAATTGAATCAGAATCTCCTGGGGGTGAGACCCAAGCAGCAGTATCTCATGTGATTCTAATGACAGCCAGCATTGAGAACCTCTCTCTTTTTTTTTTTTTTTTTTTTTTGAGACAGAGTCTCACTCTGTTGCCCGGAGTAGAGTGCCATGGCGTCAGCCTAGCTCACAGCAACCTCAAGCTCCTGGGCTCAAGCGATCCTCCTGCCTCAGCTTCCCGAGTAGCTGGGACTATACACATATGCCACCATGCCCGGCTAATTTTTTCTATATAGATTTTTAGTTGTCCAAATAATTTCTTTCTATTTTTAGTAGAGACGGGGTCTCGCTCTTGCTCAGGCTGGTCTCGAACTCCTGACCTCAAACAATCCACCCGCCTCGGCCTCCCAGAGTGCTAGGATTACAGGCGTGAGCCACCGCGCCCGGCCTGAGAACCTCTCTCTTAACAGTGGATTTATAGGCAGCCTCCTACCTAATGATACAATCTAAATGATTCTTGGGCAATAATTCTTAACTGAATCATAAAAATCGAATTTATTTTCTATAGGTAGAAAGCTAGAAACTAGGGTACTGAAAACCCATTTCATACCACAAACAACACGAAAATTTAACCCTGAAAATAAGAGACAAGAAACCCAAATACATGCTTTAAAAAATATCCAATAGCATGAACACGATATTATAACATGCCTTTGTCCGTTGTCTTACTACCTTGTTAGAGTCCTAGAGAATCAAGAAGGCATTTTGCAATCTATGTAGCACATTAGGATTTGGATTTCTTGGTTTCATTCCATTCCTTAGAGGATTCTGTGAAATTTCAACTACATACATAACCTCCAGCCCCAGTCATCCCTTGCCCCCACACTGGGGTGTTACCTCATTCATTTCGCAGGGTGCGAGTATGTGATGTGATGCTGGGACTCTTCAGACGGTGGGCTTCACAGCGCAGAGTGTCACTCCCACACCCTCTCTGGTTGGCACTGAAGATTTGAGTAGGCGGTTGCAAATGAGGATTTTCTCTGCACTTTATTTGGGGGTGGGGCAGGGTTAATGCTTTGAACTTATTGTCTCCCGATTCAGCCCAAATGAGAAAAACAACAAATGGGAGATAGTGTCAGAACATGAAATACAACTTAACAAATATTTAACTCCCAATTTCCTCATCCGTGAAAAAGGGGCATCATTACAGATAAAACAACATGGGTTTGCTATGAAAATTAATGGTGATCACTTAGGCAAAGTGATATATAATACTACACAATAGACATTTATTATTATTTCTTTTAATATTTGAAAAGTAAGGCTGAGAAATGCTGTTTTATGATTTTGTGATTTATAGATTTACAAATTTCCCTCCAGAGGGGTTACACCAATTTACGCTCCTACCTATTATATGAGAATACTCGTTTTCTTAGCACCTCTGCTAAAAAAAATCAGAGTGTATTTTAGGAAAAAATGCCAATTTGATAGATAAAATGAGTATTAGGTTGTTTTAACTTTAAGTCATTTTATTCATTCTAAGGTTGAACCTTTTTTCTTGTCATATTTTTGGTCTATTTAGTATTTATATATTTTTACATATGAAATTTAAATTTTTGTGTAATCATATCTCTTAAGGTTTTGCTTTTATGCTTCCTCATCTTGAGATCATATAAATATTCATCTTTACCATCTTCTAGTTCTATTTTTTTTTAAATATTTGACTCTTCAATCCATTTAGAATGTATTTTAGAATATGGTATAAAGATTTAACTTAATTTTAATTTTTCCTTAAGTAGTTAATCATTGGTAATAGCACCACTTATTACATAATTCATTTTTCTCCCATTGATTTGAAATATTATTTTCTATTCTGTTTCAATAATTTCCGCTGTTTATTCATGTAATAATAGCACATATTTTAATTAAGTACTATAACTTTACAATATGTTTTAGTATCAGGCAGCATAAATTCAGGGGGAGAGTCTTAATACTGCATCTTGTTTGTGTGGCACACACTAGTTTATGCATGTTGTTCCCTAAAGTAAAACACATTACTATGGCTATTGCAACCTAAGTTAGATACTTTATATGCTGGAACACTACCGCAGCCATTAAAAATAACCTTTTCCAAAAAAGATACTTAGTAACATGAAAAAATGCTTTGGCTGTAATATTAAAAGATTTGGGATAAATAATATGATCTTTCTTTATTAAGACAAAAAAACAAATTACCTGCCTATATGCATAAATAACAGACTGTAAATAAATACACCAAAATATTAATGGTAAATTATTTCTGGGTAATGAGATGATGGGTAATTTTCACTTTGTTGTATTTTTCAGCATTTTTCAAATCTTCTACAATGAATATGCTTTACCATTACAATCAGAACAGTCAGTAATTATTATGACTCAAGTGGGTGTTTGAAGGCCCACCCCAAGTGCTTGTCAGGGCGGTTGGAGGAGTCAATCCTCCCAAAGAGGAGACAGGCTTTCTCTGCATGAGAGTCACGGACAGGCTTTCAGCCCTCGAAGTGGATGCCTTTACCACTCCAGTTCAGTCCTTTTGATTGGGAGACGCTGCCATCAGAAGATGTTAAATGCTAAGTAACATCATCTGGAATCACACGGTGACCCTTTGTGCTGCCAGCTGGGAGAAGGGTGTGGGGCTCACCTCCCACTTGCCCTCTCCAAACCCCACCCAGAAGGGCTGGGAAGACACAAAGATGGCCGTGGTGTGGCAGGGTGGTATGCAAATGTGGGCCTCTAATCCTATCAGGAATGCTTAGGGCGTTAATTCGAACATCTTTCACAGCTCATAAATCTACTTGGGGGCAAAGCCAAGCTGCCAGACGCCATCAAGCAAAACTCCTTCTGAGGCTGGCAGTTGGAATGAAACAGCCAGGATCATGCCACAATAAAGTCCAATAAAGAGCTTTGTGTGTGGGGGACTGGAAAGCAGCTTCTCACATTTGGATACAATGGAACAAAACAGTGGGAAATGTGGATGTCTGATTATTCAGACTGGTGGTCTCCCCCCAGGTCCCGCCTGCCCACTGAGCCATGGGTCTTCATTCATTCACAATTCTTTGCACGCAGAGGGGTCTATCTTGCTCCCAAACAATTGCCTGCACAGACTCCCTTCGGATTAGTTTGTTTAATCCCTGTCTACAAATACAAATCGACTATATTCACTTCCATTGGAATCTGCTAGCTTTTTTATATTAAATCTATTAAACTTCAGTCAAGTCACTTCTGCCTCGATTCGTTCTCCCTTTATTCGGTGGTCCAAACAGAAACATTCTCCTCTTTCTGGAACAGAACATTCCTCAGAAGAGTCCCCACTATTGACAAATATGTGGGGTTGAAACTGTCAACAGAAATCAGTTTCAGCCTTTGGATGACAGCTTCATCCAGAATCCATCTGCTCCTCAAATCGGGCAGTTTATAAGTCAGCTGATTAGGGATTCTAAGTGAAACCATCCTTCCAAGCATTGGTTTCAAGAGGGGAAGGCACCAAGGCAAACAGTTAGATTTTCATCAGCTTCCTCCTTGGTCCAAGCCTCTTGGCAGGCAAATTGGAGCAGTTTTCTGCCTTTGGGAACAAAGAGCTCCTCCAACTGAATCCGCAGTCGGGTGGGGAGGGAGTGGTGGTTCCAGGAGAGGCACATAACAATTATTAAGCACGATCTGAGAGCAGAAGTGTCAGAAAAATGGAAGAGAAGACCCACTCATCCTGCATTTCTGTGTGGCACAGACAACCACTGACTTTCCCAGGATCTGTGAGGAAAGACTCCCGTCTCCTCAGGGCTGATTGACTGCACGCTGGGAGCACAGCACATGGAGGAGAGTTTTCTGAACACAGCGGAAAAGAGAACAGGAAAAGACCCTCCACTTATTGGCCCTGGGCCGTGGGCAAGTTTCTTTAACTCTTGAGCCCTAGATCCCTCATCTGGAATGGGGATTTAATAAGATCTTCCACATGGGATTATCTGGCTCCTAGTGCAGGGACTTGATACATGGCAATCGTGATTATCGGTATAACTGGGAGTCTAGTGGTTTGAGAAATAACTGTGATTACCGATCTTATAGTTATTGCTGGTAGCGAATTTTAAAAATAACTATGATTATTGATATTATTGTTATTGCTGGGAGTGAATTTGTTAAGTAACTATGTTATTATTGTTATCGCTGGTAGTGCCACTATTAGCTCTTGCCCTCTCCATGTAATGATGAGTAACTTTAAAAGAATTGAGTAAAGATCATATAAGCCCGTGCACTCCATTAGCGAGTGTTTATCATGCACCTTCTATATGCCAGGCACTGTTCCAGACACTGGGGCTACATCAGTGAAATCCATCCTTGTGAAACTTACCTTTTAGTGTTGGGGGAGGCTGACAATAAATAGAAGTAAACTATATTGAACTTAGAATGTGATTAGTGCCATAGTGAAAAATAGAGCAGGGTAAGACTGGGAATGAGTTGGAGGAAAAGGGGATGATGCAATGACCTCTGGACAATTGTAGAGGAAGTAGGGGAGTAAGTCATGGGGGTGCTGGGGGAAGAAGATTCCAGGCACAGAACAGCAACTGCAAAGGCCCTGGGGGGAGCATGCCTGTGTGTTCTGGAGAAGACTGGAGTGGCCAGAGCAGAGTGAACCAGGGGTAGAGTGGGAAATGGTGTCACAGGGGTGCAGAGGCAGGTCACTTAGGGTCAAGCTAGGCACTTTAAGGACTTTTGCTTTTTCCTCCAAGTGAAATGGGGCCACTGCAGGGGTTTGAGCAAAAGGAGTAACATGGTTTGAGTTAGGCTTCAACAGGACCACTCTGGATCCTGAGCTGAAAATAGACTGTGGGTGCTGCTGGTTTCAAGGGTGAAAGCAGAGAGACCCATGGCTTGGGTGAGGGCAGTTGGAGGAGGAGAGGATGATGACCTTAAGGGTTTTGTCTTGAACAGCTAGAAGGATGGAGAGGCCATTTACTAGGAACGGGAAGACTGGAGGTGGAGCAGGTTTGGGGGAGAAGATCGGTTTGGTTTTGGTCACATTTTTGTAGACTTAAGCTTAAAAGAACCTAACTCATATCTCATCTTTAAACAACTTATGTTTTTAAATGAGTGCACATAGTACAAAGTTCTGAATATGACTACAGAGTGGAAAGTGAGGTTTCGCTCCCTCCCTTTGTCTGTGGCCACCGGCATCTCCTCCTCAGACCACCATTGCCACTTACTGGCATTTTTTCCCTGAGATAACAAGCCTATGTGTTTGTATTTCCTCCATATTTATTTTTTACAATGACAACATACGACCCACACTGTTCTGAACCTTGCCTTTTGTATTCCCTTCAATCTGTCTTGATCAGTACACTCAGGACTGGCTCATTCTGTTCATGATTCCAATTTTCTAGTGTATGAACGCACTATAATTTGCAGAACTAGTCCCCTATTAATGGACAGTTGTGCTATTTATAACTGTGTCCTTTCAAATAACACTGTGATGTATTTCCTTATCATGGGTCTTTCTACTCAAAGGGTCTCTCCATTTAAAATTTGGACAGGTATTGCTCGGTTTTCCTTCTAGAGGTTGCTTCCCAACAATGCAAGAGACAGAGGTTGTTAAAAGATCGACCTTTTTTGTTGTTGTTTTTTTTTTTTAGAGACAGGGTCTTGCTCTATTGCCCAGGGTGGCTCAATCATAGCTCACTGCAACCTTGAACTGCTGGACTCAAGCCCCTCCTGAGTAGCTGGGACTATAGACAGGTGTGCACCACCATGCCTGGCTAAGTTTTAAATTTTTTCTTTTTTCTTTTTTTGGTAGAGACAAGGTCTTGCTATGTTGCCCAGGCTTGTCTTGAACTCCTGGCCTCATGTGATCCTCGGCCTCCCATACCACAGTGATTACAGGTGTAAGCTACTGTGCCCGGCCAGATCAGCATGTTTTTGCACCCACTGGTAACCACTGGCTGCATCAAGCCCCCCAAGTGCCTTTCTCTTAGGTCTCACAGGCTCTAGTTCCCTTATAATCCAGCAACTAAAGGGTTGATACCAAGAAGAAGGAGCCTGCAGTCTGTTCTACCTGGTCATTGCACGGGTGTTAAATATTTTGAATATCATTCCTTTATCTTGACTAGTATGAGAGATAAAACGGTTTCACAGTATAGTTAATCTGCATTTCTCTTTTTTAATGCCATTTTTATTTCACTTTCTGTATATTGTTCATTTTCTATTGGGTTGCTTGTGTTTTGTGTCTTGATTTTGAAGAGCTTTTTATCTGTTAAGAAAATCAGTTCCTTGTCTGTGTGTTGTGAATATTTTTCCCAGCTTGGCATTTATCTTTTAATTTTGTTTGCAGATATTTTAAATTTTCACGAAGTGGAATTTACAAATCTTTTCTTTCAAAACTTCTGGGTTTTGTGTTATACTTAGGACTTCTCTATAGCAAGATTAGTGAAATTATTCCATGTTTTCTTCCTGAAGTTTTGTGGTTTCATTTTCTGTATTACATATTTGACTCATCTGAACTGTATTTGATGTAAGGAATAAGGTTTAGGCCCACACTATTTTTCCCACATGGCTCTCCAGTTGTTGCAACGTCATCTTTTTTACAATTACATAATATACTACTGTCTCAGCCAGCTTGAGCTGCCAGAACAAAATATCATAGACTCGGTGAACAAAACAACAGATGTTTATTTTCTCATAGTCCTAGATACTGGAAGTCTGAGATCAGGGTACCAGCACGGTCAGGTTCTGGTAAGGACTCTTCCCCTGGCTTGCAGATGGCGTCCTTCTCACTGCGTCCTCCCCTGGCAGGGGAGGGAGGGGCGAGGAAGGTGGCAGGGTTCTCTGGTGGCTCTTCTTTTAGGTCACCAATCCCATCATGAGGGTTTCACCCTCACGACCTCATCTAAACCTAATGACCTCCCAAATGCCCCATCTCCAAATGCCATCACGTTGGGGGTTAGGGCTTCAACATATATAATTTTGGAGGGACACAAGTCAATCCATATCAACTACCTTTATCATATACTGTGGATTTGGGACTATTTCTGGACTCTGTCTTCCACTCCACTGATTAATCTGTTTATTTGCCAGTATTACTGTTTTAATACCAGTAGCCTTACAACATTTTAGTATGTGATATGGCTAGTATCCCCTTAGTAAATACTTAGTAAGAACTTAGTAAGTATAATACTTAGTAAGAGTAGTGTATGATATTCTATTTGTTTCAGTCTTATTTTATGCCTCTAAGTAACATTAAATATTCTCTTCTCATTGTTAAATTTATTCTTAGTTATTATATACAGATAGATACCATATTTTTTTTTTTTAGAAATGACGTCTCCCTATGTTGCCCAGGCTGGTCTTGAACTCCTGGGTTCAAGTGATCCTTCTGCCTCAGCCTCCTGAGTAGCTGAGACTATAAGCACACACCACCACACCCAGTTCGTATATATTTTTTGTTGTTATTATAAAATGGGATCTTATAATCTTCCATCATATCTTACAATTGCTTTTTATGTATCAACAGGAAGGCTGTTAATTTTTGTTTATTAATTGTATAACCACCCATCTTACTAAATTTTCTTACTGTTTGAAATGGTTTTTCAGTTGATTTTCTTGAGTTTTTCAGATAACATCAATTGGAAGTAAAAATAATTTTACTTTCTCCTTTAAGATTTTTTAACTTTTTTTCCTGTTGACTAATAGCATCGGCTAGTTCTTACAGAACAATATTAAATAGTGAAATAGTGATAGTGGACAGTCTTCTATGGTTCTTAAAAGAAATGTTTCCAGTGTTCCCCCATTAAACATGAGGCTGGCTTTGGCTCATATACAAAGTTGACGTGTATTGCAGTTACCAAAAGTGATTCTTACCGGAGTCACCTGGGGAATCTGCAGGTCAAACATAGTCTCCCAAGTGTTGCTTGACAGGGTCAGTTTCAGAAGGTCAGAGTGGGGCCCAGAAATCTGTATTTTTCACGAGCCTCCTTGGGGGTTCAGCTACAGGTAATGCTCAGCCCAGGTGTGAAGAATTCTGGGGAATAGAAAGAGCCCTTCAGAGTCAGATCTGGGTTCCAGGAGGCAGCTCTTTTCCTCAAGTTACTAACTCACTCCGAGCCTCAGTGTCCCACGCTGTTAAAAGAGGGGGGGAAATCGCGTATGCCCTGGCGACCTCAAAGGGTAGCTGAGAGGCTCAGACGAGGTGATGTCTGTGAAAACACTTGGCGAAGTATAAACCGCGTGCAAGTGTGAGGAGGCGTTCCCTCGCCGTGCCCAAGAGCAAAGACACTCGGAAGAGCCTGACTGATTTCCAGGGCTCGGCCAGACTCCCAGCTACCCTTGCAGAGTCTGCTCCAATCCGCAGTTATGTTCCACTAAACATACTCTCCACCCTTGTCAGTGGCTTTGCTTGCGACTCGCTTCATCTTAGTTTCCCTTCCACTGTTCAGGGCTTTGTGCTGGTCACCATCGGGTGGCTGCAGGGCACGCACCTTACTGCCCGTGACGTGGGAGTAAGGAAAAAAGCCCTTTCCCTCCACACCCATTCCTGGCCCTGGCCCCTCAGAGTCCCCTGCATTTGAGAGAGCCTTTGTGCCTGGAATCCAAGTCAGGAGACTGCCCTTGTTAATCCTATAGTGTCACAGTGGGACCCAGTGCTTCAGGGGAGGAACAATGAGGCAGAATAAACGCCTGGCATTTGCTTTCTTGCTTTCCTACAGAGAGATGGAAAGGTTCCTAGAGGTTAATAAGATAGAGCCAATGTGGGGATTTCGCTCCCAGGCACTCTCCACGAATGGTGCGACATCGTGTTCTTCAGTAAAATCTTCAGTAGGTCTCTTAGAGAACAGCACTCCCTCCCCTAAAAGAAGGAGTTCACACCCTGTGGTCTGTGAGCGAATGAAAATGCAGCCTGTCTCAGCCTGGATTAAAAGAGGTTTTCTTCCCTGTCTCCCTTTTAAAGTCCCTGTAGGCTTGGAACGACTATTTAAAAGAAGATAAATTGCAAGAGACGATTTCAGGCCAAGGTACATTAGAAAGCAGGGTCTCACAGAGTGCTCAGCTAGGAGAGGATGACGGCAAAGCCTTCTGCTCTCTGAGAGCAGCGGTGGCCCCTGGGCGGAGAGAGCGCCTCAGCTTCCAGCCCCCACAGTTTGTCCACCTCCACTCACAGGAAGGAATATTCTTTCTTTTGTGTGGGCTCTTCCTTACGCTGTTCTTGACCTTTCATGATTAACGTACTCAAAATTTTGGCAGGCCTTGTGCTTTTTTCATAAAGAGGGAGAAGCCATTCGAAGATAGAAATGAAATTTCTTGGACTGTCACCTATGTAGTTCCAATTACGACAATGACCGAAGATGGAGCACGTGAACTGAGAGAGTGATTTTTTTCCCCAGCCATCAAAATGCTGCAGTTTAAGTCCTCTTTAAGTGAGAACCTGCTATTGTAAGCTTTAGACACCAATTAGTCCACAGAGAGTGCTAAAAGGCATTCTTGAGGAAGAGGCCTGGTTTTCTGACACATCATAATTTTGATTCACTTTTTCTCTAACTTCAGTAAACATTCCTGAGTGCTTACCAGAGGCAAGGCAGTGCAAAGGAGAAGGAGGAAGCAGAGAACAATTGCTAGCGCCTACTACATGCCTGCTGGACAAATGTTTTCCTTCAGAAAACCTAAAAACATCAACTTCCTTCCCTTTGCCTTAGTAATTCCCCAAACTTCGCTGTACCTTGGAATCACCTGGAATCTTTTTTAAAAAAATACTGATGCCAGACTTTTACCCCACAAGGTCTCACTGTGTCACCCAGGCTGGAGTGTTATGGTGCCATCATGTCTCACTGCAGCCTTGAACTCCTGGGCTCAAGCGATCCTACCACACCTGGCTAATTTTTTAAATTTTTTTGTGGATACAGGATCTTGCTGTGTTGCCCAGGCTGGTCTCAAACTCCTGGCCTCAATCGTTCCTCTCACCTCAGCCTTCCAAAGTGCTGGGATTACAGGCATGAGCCACCACACTCAATCATGTGGGGAGTTTTTAAAACTCCCCAGGTGATTCTAACGTCCAGCAGAGTTGAGGAACCACTGGTCTAACTTCTATTCTTTCTTCAGGTTTCAGCTCAGTATTTCTTCCTTCAGGAAACCTGCCCAGATTCTTCTTCCACCATCTCCACACATCCATGACCCTGACCCTGAGGGCTCCTGCAGCACCTGGTACTTAGCCTTGGCGGTACTGGCCACTTTACTCAACACTCTTCTTCAGGGGGACTGGACATCCCTGAAGGCGGGTCCAATGGCCCACTTACCCTCCAATCCCCAAAGCCTGGGCCATCACGAGCTCTCCAGTAGTAATTGAAGGGGTGAATTAATTTTCTACTTGGACATTTCCTTTTACTCCTGTACATACCAATTTGCTTTCTCTAGTGATAATAAATGTCATTTTATTTATTAACATTGCTAGAGTTTGAATGTTTGTCCCCTCCGAAACTCATGTTGAAACTTAATTCCCAACAGTATTAACAGTATAAATATAAAACAATATTAGACCAGAAGTGGTGGCTCCTGCCTGTAATCCCAGAACTTTGGGAGGCCAAGGCAGGAGGATCACTTGAGTCCAGGAGTAGGAGACCAGCCTGGGCCATTTAGCAAGACCCCACCTCTATAAATAATGTACAAATTAGCCAGGTGTGGTGGTGCATGCCTGTAGTCCCAGCCCTCATGAATGGCTTAATCCACTTATGGACTAATGGGTTTAATGGATTAATGAACTAATGGGTTATCACAGGAGTAGGTTTGTTATCAGGAGAGCGAGTCTGCTATGAAAACCAGTTTGGCTCTCAGTTCTGGGTGGTGCCTTCCCTCACCTTATGAGGAGCAACAGGAGACCCTCACCAGAAGCCAACCAGCTGCAGTCCCCAGATCTTGGACTTCCAGCCTCCAGAACTGTAAGAAATAAACCTCTTTTCTCAAGTATTCTGTTACATCAACACAAAATGGACAGACACCTATTTAATCACACTTTCTCTAATTTTCATGGTCATTGGGTCACATAATTAATATGAAGCATTTACACTATATTATGTTTTATGTATTTTATAAAATACTTTAAGAAATATTGCCAGCTGAAGCTATCGAATAAAAGATCGCCAAACGTGGCTTGTCACAAGGGAAGTTAAATGACTGGACTTGGTTCGGGAGCATTATTTGTGAAAACGTATTTTCACTTAGGTCTCCATAGACTTAAAACCTAGTTTTTCTCCTATTATTAAAAAAGGTGTATATTTTGTAAATTATGCTTTATATAATTAGGCAAAGACAAATCAGTGCAAGTGTCTCCTTTTTGTTTGGTTAATATGGATTTAATGAAAGGGCACGCACACATTTCTGAAGTTGCAGGACGCTTTATTTCCAAAATTCAGGCAAAGAAACATCTGCAAACACAGGCCCCCTGTAACATCACGGAAGGGGTCAGATTACAAGACTGGGCGACAGGGGCCTTCAGAGCCACGGTGATTGTCCCCACGTTCCACGCCCCGCATTTCTGGTTTCTGCGACGCCCACAGACTTCTTAATGTCCCGCTTTGTCACCCGTGAATAGCAGCGAAGGTAACGTGACTCCGGAGCGCGGGGCCGGCCAGTGGGAAGGTCGGACGCCGAGCGGCGAAATCACCCCACCGGCGTCAGACCACCGGCCCCATTCAGCGGCGGAATGTGGGCGGGCAGGGGGCGCGCGGCCCCCGCGCCCGGCGGCGTTAACCCTGTGCGAGCATCGCGTGGTGCATGGAGCACCGAGCACCAAGCACCGAGCGCTGAGCGCCGAGCACCACGCACCGCCCTGTGTCCGCTGCTCCGCCTGTGCCCCGAGCATCTCCCGGGGCGCGGTGCTGCCACTCGCCACGTTCACGTTCCTCTCCGTGTGCACGTCACACTTTCGGTGATA
Organism: Propithecus coquereli; assembly: GCF_000956105.1. Taxonomy (NCBI): domain Eukaryota; kingdom Metazoa; phylum Chordata; class Mammalia; order Primates; family Indriidae; genus Propithecus; species Propithecus coquereli. Next base: position 7,158,478 of record NW_012152285.1, read on the forward strand.
TTTTTAAAATCTCACCATTTAATCACCATGACTACATTCCCCAGAACCACATATTCTCACCACAATTCAGATAATTCAGAAAATATTTTAAGGTTAATTGTGGGGCCCGGGAAGCCGAAGCAATGTAGGTGGCTTCCCTTGCTGGAAGTCACCGCACAGCGCCCAGAAGAGGGAAGCCGGCGCCCAAGCAGTCTCTTAAAAGGGCTGCCTCCTCCGCACTTTGCACGTGGGAACACCAAGGCAGTGTCCCTGCCTCTTTTACTTTTCTCCCCTTTTCTTTGACTTTTTTATGTTTGTAAATGGAGGTGTGATCCAGTTAGTTTTTCTCCAATCTTTTAATTTAGAAAATTTTCAAATTTACTGAAAAGTTGAAAGTGTAGTGCAATAATACAATGAATAGCTGCATATCCCTCAGCTAGATTCACCACCGCTTGTTAGCATTTTGCCATATTTGCTATACTGTTCTTCTGTATAGAGAGATTACTTTCTTATGAATTATTTGAAAAGTAAATTGCAGACCTCGTGACATTTGTCCCAAAATAATTCAAATGCAGCAACTAGGGATAGATACATTCTCTTACATAACCACAATACCATTTATCACACCTAAGAAAATTAACACCAATTTAATATCACCTAAAATATAAGCCAGATCTAAATTCTCCCAGTTGGGCCGGGGGCGGTGGTTCACACCTGTAATTCTAGCACTCTGGGAGGCCAAGGCAGGAGGATCGCTCGAGGTCAGGAGTTAGAGACCAGCCCGAGCAAGAGTGAGACTCCTTCTCTAATAATGGGTGTGGTGGCGCATGCCTGTAGTCCCAGCTACTTGGGAGGCTGAGGCAGGAGGATCGCTTGAGCCCAGGAGTTTGAGGTTGCAGTGAGCTAGGCTGACACCACGGCACTCTAGCCCAGGCAACAGAGTGAGACTCTGTGTCAAAAACCAAAAAACTAATTCTCCCAGTTATTCCCAAAATCCCTTTTAACTAAATTTTTTAAAATCCAGAATCCAATAAAGACTCATGCATTACATTTAGGTATGCAATTTGCTTTTTATGGTAATTTTGTTTTCAATTATTATTATTATTATTTTCAGCCTGCATAGCATATTCCTGAAGTAAATTTGGGGGCTGTGGTTATTCTAGATATGTCTCTAGTTAGCACATTTTTAAACCAGGCTTTAGAGGGAAATTTTTTGCTGCTGAGCTTCTGTTACAAAACGCCAAAAAAAGTGGGTTTCCCATGCAGAGCAGCTGGTGCTTCCCTGGTCAGGGGTTTGACCCAAAGTAACGAAGCTCCCTTTCCCAGGCTCTCTCCTCCAGAGCCCTTGGAGATTTCATTCTTAGGCATGTGTGTATCATACAGCCCTCTCTGTTTTAAATCAGTCCCTGTCCCAGACTGTCTAGCCCTTTACAGGGGGGTGGTGCCTGGGAAGAGCCTGCAGTACAAGGCAGGGGTTCCCTTGCACAAGGACAGAGTCAGTAATTATGCCTCCCTCAAGCTCAGGAAAGTAGCATAGGCTCCTAGGAAGAGGGCCAGATGAGAAGGGCCTCTGCTTGAGCCTTCTCTGGAGAGGGCTCTGACTGTCACAAACACATTTACAAAAAAATTATTAAAAAGCGCATAAGTACCTCTGTCATATGGGAGGGCTTGATGCTGGTATAGCACAACCCATAATCTTTGTTTTTAAGTTTTTTAAAATTTTCTCCCATTCTTAACAGATTTTTTTTCTTTTTCTTTTCTTTTTATAATATTTATGACCTGTTATCTGAAACAACCACTTTTGTGATGATACTGTTTATCCCCCTGGAAAATTCTTCTCCATATTTCTTGTTCTCCTTTCTATTTCTTGTTCTTGTTCACATGAGGGCATGTGAACACCCTGATGTTGGCAATCAAATGACTTTAGAGTATGAGGAAGAGCTTGTCCTTAGGTAAGAAAAGAGGTAAAACTAACTTGTCATGTCCTTCCTTCCAGATAGCAGGAATGCAATAGATTCTTGCAATATGACCATTACGTTATTTACATTTCCCAATAGTGCTGAGAGACATTTTCTTGCTTCTCTTCTGTGTTCTAATGCATGTTTCCAGAAGTACTCAGAAATAGATGCAGTCTTCACAATACATATGCCAGCTAAAAAATTTTTCAATGATAAACAATTCATATTACTCTTGTTTGTATGTGTGGGTCTAGACATCACATATGTGAAGTTGACAGTAGAGCTTTCCATTGGCAACTAGAAATGGACACTGAGTGCCAGAATTGGAAATAATTTTTATACAAATAGTTAATAAGATTTAATAAAATTTCAAAACATTAATGGTTTTCAGCTTTATTTAAACAAATTTGATTTAAAGTTTTTTGGCTTTTTTTTAGATTTTACTTTTATTTTTGTAGAGACAGAGTGTCACTATGTTCCCCAGGTTGGTCTCAAACTCCTGGCCTCAAGCAATCCTCCCACCTTGGCCTCCCAAAATGCTGGGATTACAGGCATGAAGAGCCACCACACCTGGCCTGATTTAAAGTTTTGGAATTCATTAGTTATAATTTGATTTTCCTTTTAATTTAGTATAGATAATTTTTAATATTTTAGTAGAAAATAGCCTTTTTGAAATATATATGGAAATAAATCGTTGGATTTTTATATTTTTAAAAATTTATCTTTTTCAGTAAACATATATCACATTTTGTACCCACTGAATAGTATCACATTTTTTAATCCCTTAGGTCACTGAGAATGACTAGCAGTAGAGATTGTGATAGAAAAATATCAAAATGGAACTCAGAGCAGAAAAAAGCTGAAAGGAAATAGAAAATTTTCGAAGTGATCTGTTTAAATTTTTAAAACTCTAAATTATAGGACATGATTTTATTAAATATGCAAACAGGACATTGGAAAATTATTGTTTAATGAAAATGAAATAATTTTTTATTTAATGAAGATTTAGTTACTTATCAAAACAATGAAATTTGGGCAGAAAGTTATTATCATCAAATCCACAGCTTAAACAAGTAGAGAAAAATTTCTGCACCTCCAAATTCTTTACCAAATGGAGATGTATGACGAATAAAAGCAATGAGAATGAAAAAGAGAATTTTTACTATTAAGTCACAACTCAGAAAGCTCAAATGCTACTCTGGACTGTCTATTAAGAGATGAAGAAAATTATATTCATGAAATTGGCAAGCTGGGTAAGGAAGAGGAGACCGCTGGAACTTTTCTACATTTATTGGATAAAGATCTTGGAAAATGGCCATCACATCCTTCTGACAGCAAGAGAATGTTTCTAGCCAAACACGATGTTATTCAAATGAATTATTATCCAATTTCCATTGAGTGAACTTGGCAGAGAGTTTAATATTTCACGTTACATCAAAATTCCTTCAAACAGAGAAACTAGAAATTGGCTTTTATATGATAAGCACAAAGCCAAACTATTCCGTAGCTACTCTAACGTTTCACAACCATCTCCCTGGTTCACAAGCCAATGGAAAGACTTGTAAAAGGACATAGTTAGGCTCTCTATTAAAAGAACATGACTATTAGTTGCATATAAAAAGAGCGCATGCAATTACTAAAACTAAAAAAAAAAAAAAGGCTGAAAGACAATAATACACAGTGACAAATAAATGCCAGTATAAAACATTATGTAATTGTCCTAAGATAATAATAAATGTCCAATATTTAGCCATACAGAATGACATTTTTCAAGGCAGTAGCAGCACAGTATTTACAGAAAATAATGTGAAAATGTGTAGATTTAGCAAAAATGATTTCAAAAGTTAAAACTAGAACAGCCAAACATGTAAGGTAGTTAAGAAATAATAAATGATCACCAGATAGGATGAAGAATTCAAAATGAAATGATTAACTTAATAGGCAATAAAGAGCAAAAAAATCCATATAATTTTAAAAAGTAAATAATACTCAGTTCAATTAGTCTATAACAAGAACAAAAGGCAAGTGTGAAACAAGTAAACAAATAACACTTATCATTTGTATGTTGAACTGACTAAAGAAAACAAGAAAATCAAAATTAATATTTCATTAGTTTCACACCTATGGTGATAAGCACAGGTTTTGACTCAAGTAAAGAATTGAAAGGAAAAAAACATTTTAAGTGTAGGCATCAATTTGAAACACTGCTGAGGGCAAGCCTATAACAGTGCTAACATCTTTGGTAAAAGAAAAAATGTACAAAATTTTGGCCAAAAATCCAGAAGCATCGTTTCTGCTCTACATCAGCACTGTCCAATAGAAATATAATGCAAGCCACATATGTAATTTTACATTTTCAAGTAAAGTAAAACACATGAAAATAAATAGGTGAAATTAATTTTAACAATTTCTTTCATTCAGTCTAATATATCTAAACTATTACCACTTCAGCATGCAACCAACATTTTAAAATTATTAATGAGATATTTTACATTCTTGTTTTTTTTTGGTGGGGACCAAAAAAGCTTTTGAAACCCAGTGTCTATTTTATATTGGCAGCACAGCTCATTTTGGACTAGCCACATCTCCAATGCAATAGTTTAATGTGTCTAGTGACAGCCAGGTGGGCAGCACAGTGCAATGTGAATTTGTTTCAGGAGACGTGGCCTCAACGGCGCCGATAGCCATACAATTCTTTGTAAACATTCAAAGCTTGTATACAATATTTTCTGGATCTTCCCAGAGATGTCACGCCTTGGTAAAATACATATTTAAATTGACCTCATAACTGCTTTCAGGCACACAAAGTGCGTGCCTTTAAAATGCTGCTCAAGGCCGGGCGCGGTGGCTCACGCCTGTAATCCTAGCTCTCTGCGAGGCCGAGGCGGGCGGATTGTTTGAGCTCAGGAGTTCAAAACCAGCCTGAGCAAGAGCGAGACCCCTCTCTACTAAAAATACAAAGAAATTAATCAGACAACTAAAAATACATAGAAAAAAAAATAAAATGCTGCTCAAGCATTAATACCCTTCCACTTTGTGAGGTTACAGTGAGAAGGCAGCCGTCTATGAGGAAGCAGACCCTCACCAGACACCGAATCTGCTGCTGGTGCCTTGATCTTGGACTTCCCAGCCTCCGGAACTATATAGCAAATCTGATAATTAAGTTCAGAGCTCTGGAATGCCATCCCAGCAAGCATCCTGAAAATTCCAGAGCTATGGAGACTTTTCAGAAACTGCAGAAGGCAAAGGAGATTCTTACCAATGAGGAGAGTCAAGCTCGCCGTAAACCACTGGTGAAGAAGCCAGATGTTGATACCAATCCTGCAGTGGGAAATGTTGGGTGACCTGCTGAACATGTCAATGCACGGAGCTTTCAGAGGTAAAAAGAAACCTGATGCTGGAAGAAACTGACCAAACTCATATCCACAAGATTGGAAATGAGGAAGGGAATGAGCAAAGCGAAACAGAGAGAGAGGAGCTGGGTTCAACCACAGAGAATATGGAGCCAAAGGAATCTGTGTCCCTGGAGAAGTCAGTCTCCCCACAAAATTCAGATTCTCCCAAGTTTTTCAGACGTGAACTGTTGATACCTTGTTTCTGCTGGTCTGCGAATGCTCTCTCAGGACTCCTGAGGAAACTCAGAAACTATGGAACGTGAAATGTCCCTGACCCATGAAAGAAGGTGAGAATGAGACCATCCCCTGTGCTGCCGACAGGCAGTCTTCTCACATCTAAAAATGTCATGTTTAAACGACATGTTTGTGAATTGCTAAATACCAATTGATACCTCGATCCATGAAAACATTCTCACAATGTGGTTTTGTTTGTTTGGCTGGTTTTTTTAGAGACATGGTCTCGCTCTGTCACCGAGGCTATAATGCAGTGGTGTAATCATAGCTCACTGTAACCTCGAACTTCTGGGCTCAAGTGATCCTCCTGCCTCAGCCTCCCGAGTAGCTTGGACTACAGGTGCAAGACACCACACCTGCCTAATTATTTTTATTTTCATTTTTTGTAGAGAAAGGGGTTTTGCTATGTTCCCCGACCGGCCTTGAACTCCTGGCCTCAAATGATTCTTTCGCCTTGGCCTTCGAGATTATCTATTTCACTTTTAAAAGGATTAAAAATATTTAAAAAAATTTTTTTAGAGACAGGGTCTCACTATGTTGTCCAGGCTGGTCTCGAACCTCTGGGCTCAAACAATCCTCCCACCTCAGCCCCCTGAGTAGCTGGGATTACAGGTGTGAGCCACCGCATCTAGCTCAAAAATATTTTTTTAATTTTGGAGAAAATTGGTTATCTAAATTGAATGAAACTGCATGTGACATATGAATAAAAGTGACATTCCAATAAAACATAAAAAGATCAGAATGAGAAAAATAAAATATTTGCATGACTTTGAAGGAAAAGATTCATGCGTGAATAATCCTAAAACTAATTCCAATAGAGCCTATTTTCTGGTCATTATAGAACATGCTATAATCTCAGCTGTAGAGAGATTTGAACAAATCAGAAACATTGAAAGAATTTAAGAAATATTGTGTGATTCTAGATATTGTTTTTAAGAGATGATAAGAGTTTTCTTGAAACTCTGTAGTTGAAAAAAAGAGAGATGATAGAAGTTGCAATATGAATGATAGCAATTCATGTGATGAAATGAAAACATGTTATATTTTCTGCAATGTTAATTATTTACTTCTGTGACCTCCCCTGGTGTCCTGGTCTCCCTCTCTTGGATGCCCAGAGTCTCCAGTGGGACAGGCCTTCTTTCGGATGTGCTCCTTAGTTTAGTGCAACCCACCTCTCCCTGGGCATCTGGCACAATTTCCTGGGGTTTAGGCTGGAAGTCCGTCTGAGCAACACCACACGGTGTAGAGAGTCTTTGATCCCTACCAACTGTTAGCTTGGGAGTTAATAGGCAGCAAGTGTTTCCCAACCACATTTGGGCTTCAGTCTTGGGAATGGGCCACCAACACAAGCTACAGAGCTCAGTAGGACCCTCTCACCCTTAGATCCGAGCTCTCACATTCAATATTTAGCAAATACTAGGAAGTCAATGAATTTCAATTAGGATCTAATGGCAAACTTTGAGATAAAAAGTAAAGTGATAAATCAAGAAAATTTTATCTTATTGATATTACATTTTATAAAATTGCATTACCAAAATAACACACCAGTCATGTCTAAATTGTTTTATTTAATTAATTTTTTTTTTTGAGATAGAGTCTCACTCTGTCGCCCTGAGTAGAGTACAGTGGCCCTGGGTAGAGTGCAATGGCATCATCGTAGCTCACCGCAACCCCAAACTCCTGGGCTCAAGTGATCCTCCTGCCTCAGCCTCCTGAGTAGCTGAGACTACAGGTGCATGCCATGACACCCAGCTAATTTTTCCTATTTTCGGTAGAGACAGGGTCTCGCTTTTGCTCAGGCTGGTCTCAAACTCCTGACCTCAAGGGATCCTCCTGCCTCGGCCTCCCAGAGTGCTGGGATTACAGGCATGAGCCACTGCACCCGGCCTAAATTATTTTCTAAACAAGATTAAAATTCAAGATCAATTAGACATTAAACAATAGTTGTGTTGTTTGTTGTTTTTATTTTAATGGAAAATGAAACTGCATGGTTGATAAAAGAGGAGGCCCTTCCTGCTCTTTTGAACAAATTTACCACTAAGTAGTAACCAAATTTTGAGGTTGCTGGGAACTTGAGGCTGTATGTAGGCCAAATATCCCTCCTGGCCCCTCCCCTCTTATATCCTACCAGCTGGTCCCATGAAGCTAATTGTCCTGCTTACAAAAAAAAAAAAAAAAAAAAAAAAAGGCAGTTCTCCAGCCTCCAATATGCACCTAGCCTTCCTAAGGCAGCCTTCTTACTTTCAGGCACATGTGCCCCAATCACACACTGAGGTACTTCTTCATTCTGTGCGCTTCACAAAAGCTTTTATAACACTCTAGGTGCCAGCCATTCACAGTTACTCAAAGTCATTTCACCCTCCAGATTTTCCTGAGGGTTCAAGTTGAGGATTTTAACAGGGCTTTGCAGAAACCTTCAAACCCATCTAAGATATGGTTTCCATATGCACAGGGTTGAGACCAGTGGTGTGCGCTAAGGAATTAAAGACAAGACTGTCCTAAACATCCTCTCTCCTCTAGGCTACAACTGCTGCTGGCATGTTTTCAAAATGCTCCAATGTTCTGTGAGTGCGTGGGGGTGGGGGTGGGGGTGGGGGGATGAGTTGTTTTGCTTTGCTTTTTTTTTTTAAATTGAGAGCTTTCCAGAGCCTTGCACAGTAATGGGAAGGGTTAAGAAGAGAGGAAAGTAAATGCTTCCAAATGCTGGTAAGTATTTCATCCCGTGGCACTGCCAAGGAATACTTATACATGGTATTCCATGCTAAACTTAGCATAAATTTTGACATCTCATCCTTCTGGGGAATCTCACCCTGGCGGTCTTCCCTTCCTTTCTCTCCCCACATCTGAAAATCAATGCACAAGGGCCCTATCCCTGTCTTGATTTGGAGAAGAATCGTCCTCATTGTAATCATTGTGCGTGGGAACAAAAGAACATATGGATCAAAGGTTTGGAGTCTTCAGCCCCACCACGATCACATGACCACCCAGCTCAAAGGCGGCAACTGTCAACTGAAGTGCTGGTCAGAAGATTCAGGCCTTTTACTGGGGAGTCCCCGTGGTTACCTAGAGACAGCACCCCCCGCATCATTTACATTGGTTTGCACTGTGCTGCCAGCATTCTTTTGGGAGACTGTATTTAGCCATTTCAAGTTGTACCTCTTCATGAAAGCATTCTTCTTTTTTTTTTCTCTCTGTCTCTGAAACACACAACCCTGCATCCTTCCAGCCACCAAATTCACTTTGGTTTTCCATCAGAACTTTAGAATCAGTTTGCCTAAGTTTTCACACCCCAAAATCCTGTTGGTACTGTATTGCAATCACATTGAAGTTTACATATTAATCTAGGGGAAATTGACATTTTAAAGCTGTTAAGGCTTCTTATCTAATGATAATAATAATAATAACTCCATATGTAAGTCTGTTCTCTTAGAAGTATTCTATGTTCTTCATATGGCACTTGCATAGTTCTCGTTCAGTTTATTTTTAAGTATTTTACCCTGTGTTGCCATTATTAATGGTATTTCTCGTCATATTTTTTAACTGCTTGCTGTCTGTATATGACAAACACTCAGTAACTTTAATATGGCTAAAGTAGTCTTCTTGCTTTAAAAGGGAGAGGAGGACTTTGGCCCGCTTTTATGGCTGCTTTTAAAATTGGAAATGGGGAAAAGTTTGAATGTGGTGAGCCAGAGGTCACGGGAGGGACAAAACTTGGGGTAAGTTCATCAAAGCCCTGCAGCTGTAAGCATTAGTCAGGAACTAAGGGAAATTGTTCTTTGAAGTTGTAAGAAAGCCATGGAGCTGAGAGGTCGGCTGTGGTCCCCTAGTCACCAAGACCACATATGAACTCCTGAATAGAAACATCCTTATCTCCTTTCACGTCCTCTACGTTGAAGGAGGTCTCCAAACTCTCTGTGCTTCCACAGGAGGGAAATGAATACAGCATATTGCTCTTATCACCAGGTAATTCTCTCTTCTACAGCCACACATTTGTTGATTATTTCTTTTTATGCTATTCCCAGCTGAGATGGAGAGTTACTGGTCACCATTTTGCATAAGTGCATTTTAAGACTGCAAGTTCCTTTTAAATGCCTGCATTGATATAGTAAAGGAAATGGGGGCCCTAATGATATATTTATTACATGTTTGCAACATGCCAAGGCATTGTGCTTTACATGAGCATCTCATTTAATCCTCTCAACAACCCTGTAGGGAAAATACTATTATTATCCTCCCTATTTTACAAATGAGAAAACTGAAGCTCAGAGAGATAAAGTGAATTGTCCAAAGTCACACAGCTGGTTAGTGATAATACCAAGATTTAAACCTATGCCCATGGATTTGGTCTCCATCGCCCATGATCTTAGTAACTTTTAATATATTTTTATGGTAGTGGGAGAAAAAACACCCAAATCATGCCTCAGCCAAACCAAAACATTAGTCATTTTCTAAGCTTTTGTGGCAGCCATGGGAGCACACTGCTCAAATGTCCCTTTGAGTGAGCGCCTGCTGTGAGGAGTATAGTTAGCTGACCGTGTCCAGCAGGACACTTTCAGAATCTACCACAGTGTTCTCACCAAGAGCACATTCTCTTTGGGCCACTCCCATGTGCCTGCAGGACACTATGACCGGGCCATTCCTGTCCAGTGTGGGGCTCCACCAACAAGCAATCTCTGTGCTGGGGGTCCCCACCAGGATGACTGAGAGTTTCTCAGAGCTGCACAGAGCTAAGCTCTTCCTCTCCAGTCCTCCTCCTCCTCGTCACCCTGCGCCTGACCCAGAGGCTCTTCCCACTGACCCCTGCACTGTCCCCTTCCTCCCTTACAGTCATTTCCCCGGATACATCTTGCATCTGATTCTTAGAGGACCACTGTGATACACCTTTCCTCAAGATATTACCATCTTTGTGGCTCTGCTATGGATACTTTTCAAAGTTTCTGTATTCCTCCTGGCCCCCGAGTAGGGTATAATGCTATAGTCTGACCGGAACTGAGCAGCAGTGAAACTGGTTGCAGGTGTCGTACTCACGCTGTGGTGGATGAGCATGACCTCTGGTCCAGTCCTCAATCAATCAGTTGAGCCTGTACACAGATGAACAGTTGTAAAATGTTCATCTGTCAGTTGGGCTGTACTCTTAATATATTTTCCACTTACTACTCCTGTTCCCTTCCCTGGACAGGAGACAAGAATAGTGTTCCATATGTCTATATTCCTGTAAATTCTGAGTACCTAGCATTCTGCTCTACACAGACTGGGCTTTTATTACTGTTTTTCATTGAGCCTAAGGCTCTGTCAATTGTAATTTTTAATAATTTTTAATATAACACTAAGAAAAAAGATGCTGCCAATGAAACAATGACATGCCATTGATTATAAGATGATTTCAGATGTGAACGTGAGAAAAAATGTGTGCCAGACAGTCTCCGTGTGCCCTTCAGATCCACTGTCCACACTTCTTCATCATCCCTGCTCTCAGCCCAGAAGGCTGACCGCTAAGCACTGCATCCACCTAATGTCCTGCCTCTCGCTTCTGATAGGGTTCAGTCCGCAGAAGGTGGAAACAGAAGGTCAAAGGGTAGTTGTAGAGAAAGGTTAAGATATTTATTCTCTTAGGTCCCTCCCTGTAGGCCAAGATTTGACAATGGTTATGTTTATGTACCTAAGACTGTAGTTCCTGTTGAGCAACATTTTCCCTACAGTTCCAGGTCTCTCTGTCTCTCTCTCTTTCTGTGTGTGTGTGTGTGTGTGTGTGTGTCTCTCTCTCTCTCTGGGTTCTGGAAAGCACTCTTCCCCTTGCCCTTTCAGGCTTAGGGCTGGTAATAGCTTCCCCCTGTTGCTGGTCCCGGGTGGGACATCCCTCCTTATTAGTCCCTGAATTAGTTTCCGAGGGCTGCCATAACAAAGTACCACAATCAGCATGGCTTACATCAACAGAAATTTATTCTGTCACGGTTCTGGAGGCTAGATGTCTGCAACCAAGGTGCCAGCAAGACCAGGCTCACTCTGAATGGAGACTCTAGGGAAGGCTTCTTCCTATCCTCTTCTACTTTCTGGTGGTTGCTGGCAATTCCTGGCATTTCTTGGCTCGTAGATACATAATTCCAGTATCTGCCTCCTTCTTCATTGGCCTTCCGCCCTCTGTGTCTGTGTCTCTTCTCCTCCTCTTATAAGGATATCAGTCACAACGGATTCGGGCCTCACCCTCCCCTAGTATGACCTCCTCTCAACTAAGGACATCTGCAAAGACTATTTCAACATAACATCACATTTTGAGGTTCTGGGAAGGATATGAATCTTTGGGGGACTATTCAACGCAGTACGGTTCCCTTATTCCACACTTCTGTAAACAGCTTCTTCATTAAACTTTCCAGTTACCCCTTCTGAGTGCATAGTGTGTTCCCTGTGGGATCCTGATGATACAATGTAAACCTAAGAATCAATAAATACAGTATTCTTTTTTGACTAATAGAAACTGCACTAGAATCTTGTAGTAGTTAAGGTAAATGGTATCTCAGAATGCAGGAGCATAAATAGGAAATACAGTTGATTCTCATTATTTGAAGTAGTTATGTTCTATAACATCAGTGTGAACACTGAATTAGCAAATATTACGCCTATAGGATTAGGTTCCTAAAAGCCTCTGGTCATAACATTTTCATCAACTGAGCAATACATAATTTGTTATATGTGTATTTCTGTTTAAAGGCACCTTATTTACTATATATTGTTGATTCATTGACATTGAACTGGCCAACAGCACTGTAACTCGTGCTGGAAGGAAGCTTATCAGCATGCATATTTTCTTTTTAAGGGACATCACAGCCTTCTTGCACTTAGGAAAACTAGCACTTCAACATGGTGCTTGGGGAACATTTCAAACTGCAAAATTACTAATAAAGAGGACAAAAATGCAAACAATGTGGCACTAAATGTACCATGGAAAGGAGACATTACAGGTCAAAAATGGTCACGTAGCAGTTTCGTATGGTGCAATCTAATATAAACAAACTGTAATTTATTTAACCAGTTTCCCATTGATTGAAGTTGTTTGTTTCTAATCTTTTGCCAATAAGAGCAATGATGCTATAGATATCTTTATATGGGTTTCTGTGTGTACTTGTACTAATATACCTTCAGGATAAACTCCTCCAAGTAAAAGTCCCAGGTTAAAGAGTATGTATATTTCAAATTTAGATAAAATAAATGGCCAATTTATCCTCCATTGAGGTTATACCAATTTACACTCTCATCAATGATATCTGAGAGTGCTTGTTTCCTGGAGCCAAGCAATTTGTTTTTCTTTATGCCATTTTGAGGCACAAATTTTTTTCATGACCTGCCCAGAATCAGAGTAAGAGGCAGAGCCTGGGCTTTGCCCAGTGATTTTAGGTTTACATCATTTCCTAACACCTGTTTCGTGTGTTATATCAAAGTTTATATTAAACTAACAATCTCTAAATAGCCTCCCCAGAAACCAGACCTATACTTATCTTTCATCTTCCTAATCTCTTACATGTAGAACTTAATTTTTATTTTTTGTTATTGTTGTTTTCTAATGGTTTCATGTTGCAATCCTAAATGCAAGCTTGTTGAAGGCTGGTACTATATTAGGGTACCCCTACCTCCATTTCTCAGTACCAAGCATAGTCCAGGGCATTTGGCACAGCATCAAAAATTATTCATTTACTGTTCAATTAATTGATTTTTAAATCTCCCTCTAAGAGAAGGAAAGGTAATATCTATAGGGTACTTATTATATGCCAAGTATTATACTTGAATACTGGGCAATATCCAATATGTCACATAATTTATTCTTCATGATAACCCTGCAAGGTGGCCCATTATTCTTATGGAACAAGAGAAGGGAGTAAAACACGAGGAGATTAAGCAACTTTCTTAAAGTAACCGAGAATAAGTGGCAGGCAGAACTATTATTCAAACCTGCTCTGCCTGACTCCAACACCAACATTCATCACATCCCAGGAAGTGCCTCCTGGGGCCAGGCCTAGAAGGAGGCAAGTGAACTGAGTGAGGCTCTTGCCTTGGGTGCAAATCATAAGGGAGGGCCAATAAACTCAGGAATCAAGATAAATAATATTTTAATGCAATATTTTTTTAAAATCAAAATTAATGCAAAACAATTCATGATGAACAAAATATTGAATTTTCACATGAAGACATTGCATCATTATTACTGATCATTATTACTGATTTTCCTTTTGCTTCAGGCTCTATCCAATACAGTTTCCCAAGGCACTATTTATTTAAAATTGTAAGCTGAGTCATTGGATGAAGTGTTGTTTTAGGAGGATTAATATGTTAGTATCGTGTAGGGCAATCTGAAACAGAAAGAGACTAGAGGATTTTTTTGTTTTGTTTTGTTTTTATAGAGACTCGGTCTCACTATGTTGCCCAGGCTGGTCCCAATGGATCCTTCCCCCTTGGACTCCCTAGTAGCTGGGACTGCAGACATGCACTACCATGCCTGGCTAATTTTTAGAGTTTTTGTAGAAATGAGGTCTTGAGATGTAGCCCAGGCTGGTCTCAAATTTCCAGCCTCAAGCGATCCTCCTGCCTCAGCCTCCCAAAGCACTAGCATTACAGGTGTGAGGATTACAGGTGTGAGCCAACACGCTCAACCAAAATGGTGAAGGTTTAAAAGATTTTGCATAGTCGAGATGCATTCAGAAAGGCAAACTGGGTATCCAGTGCATAGATGCAATTCCACTGCTCCCTGTCAGCCCTGTGCTAAATAACTTGGAAAAGAGAACCAGAACAAGATGGTCCAATGTTTTAGGTAAATTCTCTGCCTCCCATAGGCTGAGCTTTAGGTGCCTTGCCCCATCTGGGGCACCTGCTCACCCTAGCACCGACAGCAAACCTGGGTATGCCCTGGCAGTTTTCCCTTCACTCCTAACTACACCTGTAGGGAAAAATACCCACGTTCCCCATAGCCATCCTCCTTGATATTTTAGAAATTTTGATCCTGTCCTCGCCCAACTGCAGGCTTGTCCTTCTAGCCTCTCCTTCCAAATCTTTCTAGATGCTCCAGATTCAGAAGCCTTCTCTATTTCCCTGGCCATTTCAGTTGCCTTTCTCTGGATCTTTTCAAAATCCATGATCTTTCTTGGGTTATAGCATGTAGTACTCTACACATAATACTTGTTAATATTCATCTGTTATTTTCTCTATGCAAAACTATGTGTAGGACTCTAGGATGCTAGCAATGTGCCTTAGGGACCTAAGATTTAACCCAATCCAACTCCTCTCAATGTATAGACTTGGAGACACTGGGACATAGCCAAAGTCACTCAGGAAGCTGATGGTAGAATCTATCGATTTCCCTGGTACAATCTATCGATTTCCCTTCCACTACAAGCAGCTGGCTCCCATCAGTACCTTTAAGAGAAAAGGAGCAGAGGCAGTAGCAACCTACCCTGCATGCTTGGGCCAAACTCTATTGGCCTTTCCTCCTTTCACAGAGATAAATTCATCAGACTGCTAAAGGACACACAGGAAAGAATTGGCAGTTGTCTTCTCTGGAGAGGTAAAACTACAGTTCTAGCCATGGTTCTAGACAGTGTAGTTTCATTTCTAATGCCTTTTTCTGATGACACCTGCATTTTGCCAACCTTTTTGAAGAAAGTGTTCATGGGTCTATATCTTTAGGGAGTAGTCTCCAAGTATTCTGAGCTTCCCTTCCTTGGCCAAGATAAATTTTTTATTTTTAGTTCTAAAGTAGTTACTACTTCCTGACGAGATGAATTTTATTTAATGGTCAATTAATGGTTGATCTATTCAATGTTTACTCAGAATGTGACTTTATACAGAGAGTAGAATTGTGGGTATCAGAAGCTGGGAAGTGTATGTGGGAGGAGAGAGGGGGAGAGAAGTTGGTTAATGGAAACAAAACTACAGCTAGATAGGAATGAGTTCTGGTGTTGTGCAGCCCTGTTAACTATAATTTATTGTATATTTTCAAAAAGCTGGAAGAGAGAATTTTGAATGTTCAGAACTCAAAGAAATGATAAATGTTTGAAGTGGACATGCTAATTACCCTGAATTGATCATTATAAATTATATACATGTATTGAAATATCACTCTGTATCCCCTGAATATGTATAATTATTACATGTCAACTAAAAATAAA
>NW_012152285.1:7174635-7181508 GCF_000956105.1 Propithecus coquereli
AAAAAAAAAAAGAGAGAGAGAATAAAAAAGTATTCCCACCATTCAGTAAATAGCAGTGCTAAGGCTAGTACTTATCCTTTCAGAATGTTATTTGTATTTTTCTTCTTTCCACAAAATGAGAGCACATGATGCATACTATTACCTGCTTTTTCCCCAATTATTTTCAATTTTCCATTTCAACACATTTCATCTCGTCTAATAATAAAGCATATATATTTCCAAAAACAAAAAAGAATGTGACTTCATAAATCTCGTCTGAAACTGTGTTCAAGCTGAATGTTTTGACAATGGTGTGACTACAAGAATGTACAGAAATTATGAAATATTTTACATTTCCTGGAGGCAGGTCAAAGAGGAAAAAGTCAGGAGATGATCAGTATTTGTAAGATTGTTGCATTTACCACTATTTTAAAAGGGATAGGGGAAAGAACAGGAAGTCAGCAAAAAGGTAAAAACTTCATACCTGGGGGTGGCTTAAATGTCTAATGGGCTCAGAACAGTAAAATAAACTAATAAAGCTGACTGATAAGATGTGTAGGAGCAATGAAGAACTCTCTAGAAAACATGCCTAATTGAAAGGGAGGCAGCCAATTGATGCCACGTGGGAAGGTGGACCCAGTGTTGCCAGATCTTCTAATTTTTCAAGAGAACCAGAAATCTTGATTTTTTATAAGAAATTATCTTATTTTTAAATACTGATGACTAATCTGATTTGGAAGAAAGGAAGAGGGGGAGGCAGAGAGAGGAAAAAAATAAAGAGAATCCTATGCAGGCCAAACAGAACAATGACAGGGCCCAGGGGCTGCCAGTTTGTGACTCTTGCCTTATATCGACAACTTAGTTTCTGTCTTTTCCCCGCAATTCAAGATTTGTTGAAGAACGTAATTCAAGGTGTACTTGGAAGCAGATCAAATGCAGGCAGAATTTCCATTGCCTTGCCAGTTCTTTAAAGCTAGCCATACGGTTTTTATTGAGCACCTAACGCAAAGTCTGTTATTACATCACATTAACAATGAAATACATTAACAATTAATTACATGAAAGAGAGAGATACAATTTCCATAATGGTCAAAATGACTCTGAAATACGTATTACATTTTAGTTGTTTTTAAAAATCTGATCGAACACAGAGAATTGTTTTTTAAAAAAATCTACTGGCGCACACAACTTCTACAATTCACTTCCAAATTTAGAAGGTTAATGGAAAAGTTTCAGAACACTAGGCATCACTCCGTTAAAATGTAGCACTTGTAAAAGAATTGAAAGGCAACCATCCTGAACATTTTTCCTTGGAGCCAGTTTTGACCTGTGAGGCTTCTACTCCCATAGAGGTCATGGATGACAACAAGTGGCACCCAAGTTCATGCCAATTTCAGAGAGGGAAAAAAAGTCTACAGTCTTGTCAGCTGGTTAGATGAAAAGACATTGAACAATTCAACCTGGCTCAGGTTATCAATTGCTCATGATTACATTTTAATATAATATAAATGTGTTAAACAATATACATTGTATCCTGCTCGCCACACGAGATTCACCTCACTTTAGTCACTCTATTTCCCCCTTATTCTCGGCCTCTCTCTATATCCATTTTTCTCCCCGGTCTCCAATTTTTGCACATTTAAGGTATAGTTATTTGTTTCCATTTTTTCTTCTGCTCTTAAGCAGGGTTGAGACTCTTCAAAATTTTCAACTTCTCTGCTGTTCCAAAGAGTCTCCATACCCCTTACACCCTCATTCCAAACCCCGATCCCCACCCCCGCCCCATTCTAGAACCTGGACTCCTCCCCCTCCCCATTCTCTAACCCGGTATCCCTTGGTCCAAGATGCCCTTAGCGTCCCCTCCCCCGCTGCGCTGACCACCCCTTCCCCACGCCTCCTTCATCCCTCCCCAGGCCCGCAGCCTCAGCCGTTCCAGAAATTGACAAAGAAGTTGCAGAGGGAGTGCCACTTGTCTGCGCAGTAGGTCTGCGTGAGCTCCGCGTTCTCGTCCAGCCCGTCGGGGTAGGGCCCGGTCCCCATAGGTCGCTCCTCGTGGGGGTGCGAGGCCGCTTTCCTCTTGCCCCCTTTGGTCTTCCTCTCAGAGGGCTTTCCTTTGGGCCGCGCGCTCGGGATCGGGACCGGGCCGACCGCGTGCTCCCGGGGCCGCCCCCGGCTCCTGGCCCGGGGCTTGGGCTCCCCGGGGAAGCCCGCGGCGGTGGGGTGGGCAGGCTGGGACGCGCGCGACACCAGGCGCAGCTCGGCGCCGTGGCCCTTCTTGCCGGCACACAAGCGGGCCCGGAGCGGCGAGGGGTCGTGGCACGGCCGCCGCTTCTTGCGCAGCCCGCCCAGCACCTGCTTCCAGTAGCGCGAGCTGCGAGCGGCGTAGGCGGCGCAGCGCTGCGGCTCCCCGCGGTAGGCGCACTGCTGGCGCGCCCCGTCCGGGCCCTGGCAGCTCAGCGCCAGCTCGCTGCCCGCTGCGGCCCCTGGGGCGGGCAGCAGGAGCTGCCAGCTGCACGCGTGCTGCTCTGGGCTGTTGAAGCGACCCGAGGAGCCGCCTGCGGGGCCGGGGACCCGCTCCGCCGCGGTGCCAGCCGCCCCCTTGTCCCTCCGGGCGGCCGCGAGGAGGCAGCTGCCCAGGAGCAGCAGCAGCAGCGAGAGCGACGTTCGCAGCCTCGGAGGACTCATGGCCCGTGGTGTCCGCGCTTTGCTCTTCTGGGACCCCTGGGCCCTTCAGTAGAGGCAGAGCCAGGCGAGGAGCATCCCCAGGACCTGCGAACAGAGGCAGAGACGGCTACCAATGAGCCCGGCGCAGCCCTTCGCCCAGACACCTGCGAACTCCCCTTTCCCTAGTGGGCAGCGGCAGCCTGCGAGGGCGTCCTCCGAAGAGCTTTCCTGGGGAAAAATGCTTGCTGTAAATAATCACTTTGAAACCATTTGTGCATTGGGATTTTCTTCCTCTTGCAAACACCATAGCAGAACGATGCACGGTAATTACTACCATTCCCCGCTCCTTCGCCTCCTGCCTTCTTCGCCCTGCAATAAACTATTACAAAATCACTTCAGAGTATTCCTCGGAAACATGCACTTTTCTGCACTTTGAACTTACCGAGTTCTGGGAGAGGTGCGGGAGCCTTATTAGGGTAGAGGGAATGACCGCCCGAGGGATTAGCTGTTATAGCGGGCTCTCTGTGAATGAACGTGTTATCAATGGGACAGAAGGGGCCTCCCCCTCTACGCCCCTCCCAGACTTCTCTCAAACTGGGAGATTTCCCACCACCACGCCCCTCCACACCCTCCCCCTAGATGTGTGATAGAAGCGGCCCTGTATCAGGAAACGTAAGTCTTGTATTTTGCTCCCAAGGTTTAAAACAAACATGCAAATTTAAACAAATCTTTCTTCTTTCTTTTTACATACTTAATTATCTGAAAAATAAAAGATAAACAGAAAGATCTAAGTTTTAAGAGTTAAATAAAATAAAAGGAAACAAAACAACCATCAATATTCTCAACTTACACAATTACATTTTTTCATTCTTTCTATTTTTCATATCATTCTGAGTCCTACGTTTTCACTCATCATTTCCAATAGTCTTTCGTATCCTAATAACTTAATCTTAACGCTAATAATTGTTACTACTAATAAAAATATAATATCCTTGTTTATTAACATACCATAGTCTCCAGAAGTTCACCCAGGGGTGGGCATTTGGGTTTTTGATTATTTTTAGGTATTGTAAATCGGTTATAAATATGTGTCTTCTAAAAATTAGAAGTTTAAAAAAATTATTTATTTGCATTATAGTAGTTGAAAGGTAAAATTACCAATTCAAATGGTATAACAGTTAAGAATTAATGTATTCAGGATCTTGAAAATTTTATCTTTAAGTAAAGCTATTTTTTTAAACATCAGGATATTCCATGATCTTTTTAAAAGATGTTCTCAGTAATAAATGTGATTTTTTTTATTTCAAGAGTTTATACCTCTGACTATAATTATTTTATACAAGTAAATATTTTTCTAAAATACTTCCCCAAGATGTCAGGACGTCTCATTATATTTCCTAATATCTTCTTGCAGATAATATTTTCTATTACTGAACTCCTATTGGCATTGTATTGGAACAATTATAATTTGATTACTAGTATAAAAACCAAAATACTATAGATTAGAAGAATGTATTTAAATATAGATAGTATATATTAAATATATAGTAATGTATATTGACCTAAGAAAGGAAGTTTTTACCACTCTAATGAATTGGTAAAATCAGAGAAATTTAATGATTTGCCCAAGGTCACACATCATTTAGTGATAAAGCCACAATCTATCTGACTTGCAATGACCAATGATCTTTACATTTTGGCTTTGTATTTCATTACTGCTACTTTCAAAGTTAGTTATGTCTTAATTACACCAATTTGATGTATAATAAAAAAACAATTTGTACCTACGAAGTTAAATTATTAGCATAATTTTCATAAATAAGAATAGCTAATTGGCTGGGCGTGGTGGCTCACGGCTGTAAACCTAGCACTCTGGGAGGCCGAGGCGGGTGGATCGCTCAAGGTCAGGAGTTCGAGACCAGCCTGAGCAAGAGCGAGACCCCCCGTCTCTACTAAAAAAATGGAAAGTGATCTGGACAACTAAAAATAAAAAGATACAGAAAAAATTAGCCGGGCATGGTGGCGCGTGCCTGTAGTCCCAGCTACTCGGGAGGCTGAGGCAGAAGGATTGCTTGAGCCCAGGAGTTTGAGGTTGCTGTGAGCTAGGCTGACGCCACGGCACCCTAGCCTGGGCAACAAAGCAAGACTCTGTCTCAAAAAAAAAAAAAAGAATAGCTAATTGATACATTTCACAGATGGAAACCCTCTTTTTCCCAGAAAACCATATTTGTATGTGTGAAACACTGATGAGGAGGAATAGATATTTTTTGTTGTTGCTGGTCTGTTGCTCAGGTATTACTTATTGTTAAACTACTGAACCAAATTGGCACAGTTTTTCAGCTAAATAATGACATCTTGTGGCATAACACACTAATTACAATGAAAAAGTTTATTATCTGAACAGTCATAATTATTGAGAGATATTCCAGAGACCGTGCTTCACTCTCAGAAATATTGTTCCCAGAGTAACCAAGTAAGGGCACACAGATGTGCTATGCCATATAAGAAAAGGGAAGTTACTTTTTAAAAATTGTGGTAAGGCCGGGCGCGGTGGCTCATGCCTGTAATCCTAGCTCTCTGGGAGGCCGAGGCGGGCGGATTGTTTGAGCTCAGGAGTTCGAAACCAGCCTGAGCAAGAGCGAGACCCCGTCTCTACTAAAAATAGAAAGAAATGATCTGGATAACTAAAAATATATAGAAAAAAATTAGCCGGGCATGGTGGCGCATGCCTGTAGTCCCAGCTACTCGGGAGGCTGAGGCAGTAGGATCGCTTGAGCCCGGGAGTTTGAGGTTGCTGTGAGCTAGAATGACGCCACGGCACTCTAGCCCGGGCAAAAGAGCGAGACTCTGTCTCAAAAAAAAAAAAAAAACCATATATGACCACAAAAAGACACACACAAGAATGTTTATAGCACTTTATTCACAATAGTGCCAAACTGGAAACAACCTAATTATTCATCGACAAGTGAATAAATAAATTGTGATACAATCTGTTTATCACGCAGCAATAAAAAGGAGTGAACTACTGTAATATGCTACAACATGGATTAATCTCAAAACCATAATGTTAAGCAAATGAACCCAGACACAAAAAGGCCCATATGGTATGATTACGTCTATATGAAGTTCTAGAACAAACAAAATTAAACCATGGTGGGGGAAAAATCGGAACAGGACTACCTCTGTGGGATTAATGGGGAGTTGTATTGACCAGGAAGGGATGTAAAGAAAGTTTCTGGATTATAGCAATATTCTATAACTTGGTAGGGGTTTGGGTTACATTTAAGATTTGTGTATTTTAATATATGTAAATTTTGGTTTAAAAAACCCTTTAAGCAATTATTAAACTCAAGTTAATAATATCCATGCTGAAGTGTTTAGGAGTGAAGGGTACTGATGTTAGCAACTTACTTTGAAATATATGAAAACTAATATGGATAATATGAATTAGAGGGAAGTGAGTAATAGTTATGTGACAAGGCAAACACAGTAAAATATTAATTGTAGACTCTAAGTGGTAGGTACATGGATGTTCACTGCATAGTTTTTTCAACTTTTCTGTATTTTTGAAAAATTTCATAATAAATGTTGGAAAAAATAGAAAATAACAAAAATGAACATAAAAAATTGTATTCCTATCACTCAGAATTAACATATATTAACAGATTGTCATATTTGTATTCTATATTTTAAAGAAAAAATAACTCTTTCAGTTCCATTACTCCTTTCAAATCCCATTTCCCTCTTTACCCCACTCTCACCCAGGGGTAACCAGCATGTTATAAGTTTGGGGTGAATTCTTTCAATCCACTTGTAATAATTTTCTACTTTTTATGCATATATATGTAAAGCTCATGTCAAGTATAGTCATTGCAGCTGTAAGGATATTAAAATTGGAAAAACCTAAAATATCAACCAGTATGAATGGATAAATTATGAATTTTCATATAATTGAATAAATCTTGGAAACATAATGTTAATTAACTAGCTGAGTAACAAACAGATAAAATGATATTCTATTGTTTATGGATACACATATATATAGCAAAACAATAACGTGGACAGGAAGTATACATACAAACTTCATAACCACAGTTATTTGAGGGAAGGTAGGGAGGGGAATGGGATTGGAGAGGAGTGAAAGATGGCTTCGGTTACACTTTAATTTCTTTAAAATTTATCTGAAGCAAATACGCTAAAAAAATTTTTAAGTAAATTTCATTGTGTATA
>NW_012152285.1:7183473-7185460 GCF_000956105.1 Propithecus coquereli
CAGGCATGCGCCACCATGCCCGGCTAATTTTTTCTATATATATTTTTAGTTGTCCAGCTAATTTCTTTCTATTTTTAGTAGAGATGGAGTCTCGCTCTTGCTCAGGCTGATCTCAAACTCCTGAGCTCAAACAATCCACTGGCCTCGGCCTCCCAGAGTGCTAGGATTACAGGCATGAGCCACTGCACCCAGCCAAGATAATTTTAATTTCCCTTTTTATTTCCTCCTAGTTGTTCAGGAACATGTTCTTCAATTTCCACATATGTGTGTATTTTTCAAGATTTCTCCTGTTATTGATTTCTAGGTTCACACCACTGTGGTCTGAAACAATAGTATACATAACTTCAATCTTCTTAAGATTTAATTGTCTTACATTTTTAAAGACTAATTTCATAGCCAAACATATGGTCTATCATGGAGAATGTTCCTTGTGCAGTAGAAAAAAATGTTTGTCCTACTGCTGTTGGATGGAAAATTCTGTATATGTCTGTTAGATCCATTTGGTCAAAAGTACAATTCAATTCCAGTATTTCCTATTAATTTTCTATCCAATGCCAGGGGTGGGGAACCCGTGATCTTAAGGCGAAATGTGGCCTTCTAGGTCCTTAAGTGTGGCCTTTTGACTGAATCCAAGTTTTACAGTCACTTCTTCCAAACTTTACAGAGTGGCTTTTGTAGGGGAGACTTTCACCTGCATATGGGCCTGGGGGTGCTATTTGGGCAGGATGCAACGGTGCTGATTCTATGTGGGTACAATGGTGTAGGCTCTGTGCAGCTTCTACAGTTGTGATCAATATCAGCAATGACTGGATGCCTCAGTGGTGTAGGCTATAGGAGTTTGTGGTAGTGACAGTGGCTGTGTAGGTTATTAGAGCAATGGTTTTAGGGATCCTTCTGTTCTTGTCTTCCCCACAGTGAGGAGTCTAAGCTGAGGGGATCTCTCTTGGTGTTGGGTCTGACATGACCCACAGGTAGCCACAGCAGCACTGGGATAAAGGGCACAGGTGTTTGGAACAGCTGTGGAGCCAGGCTCCTGGGCTCAGGGTTTTGTGAAACTACTGTAGTTCCTGGAACCTGGGGTAGAGGTTCACTTTCCATGGCCTGAGTAGATGCATTTCTCCCACTAAGATGGGGCCTGTTGCTCTGAGGCACACCCTAGAATCTCGGGCCCAGGGGGCTGGGATATAGTTATGGTTCTGACCCTGGTGGGTAGCGCACAGCACTGGCATAGCTCTGGGGAACAAGGGGTGTTTCAGAGGCTGAGGCAGGGCACAGCTGCAATTTGGGACCCAGAAGAATATGATAAAATATTTACTTTTAAATATTATTCTGCATCTTGCTTTTTTTTTTTTAATACAGTAACTTAAGTCCCATGCATCTTGTTTTTTAAACTCCACTATGGTTTTGAATTTTCTCCTTATTGGCATATGCAGATCTAGTTTATTCACTTTACTGATGTTGGGATTCCATTATATGACTATATTACATTTAATTTATCCACTACTCTATGGACAAAAATTTAGATTATTTCCAGGTTTTCTAGATAATAAACTGTGCTATAGTCAACACCCTTGCAGAGATCTTCTTAGGTACAATCTTTTATGTCCCTAGAGCAGTGGTCTTTAAACTGGGTATATGTACACCTGGGGATTCCCAAAAACTTTTCAAGAAGTGTATACGCCTAAACTGTTTTTAAAAATCAATTTCTAGATCCTCAACCTCATGTGTATGCTTTCCTCTGTATGTTTCTCTCATCCATAGTCCTGAGTATGGACCTGTAGTTGGGGTACTACGCTGGTTCTCCTTTCCACCTCCTTTCACAATTGCTCTTCTCTCACTTGACTACAGAAAGGTATAGTTCTCATCCATACCAAACCTCATTTGAGATTTTATAAATAACATTTAATATATATGCACTTTATATTGTTTTAATTTTTTATATTTAACCTGTTAACCTATTTAAAATTTATTTTTGTATTTAGCATGT
>NW_012152285.1:7185510-7186952 GCF_000956105.1 Propithecus coquereli
TAAGTATTTTATTTTATTTTTTTAAGCTATCATAAATGGGATTGTTTTCTTGATTTCTTTTTCTGTCAGATTGTTATTTGTGTATAAAAATGCTACAGATTTTTAATGTTGATTTTGTATTCTGAAACTTTACTGAATTTATTTATTATAACTGTTCTAACAGTTTTGTGGGTTTTTTTGTGGAATCTTTGGTGTTTGTGCATATAGGATTATGTCATCTGCAAATAGAGATAATGTTACTTTTTCCTTTCTAATTTGGATGCTTTTTATTCTTTTTCTCGTCTGATTCCTCTTGCTAGGACTTCTAATACTGTTGAATAGAAGTGGTGAGAGTGGGCATCCTTGCCTTGTACCAGATCTTAGTGGAAAAGCTTTCAGTTATTCCTGATTGATTATAATGTTAGCTATGGGGTTTTCATAAATGGTCTTTATTATGTTCAGGAACTTTCCTTCTATACCTAAACCGTTGAGAGTTTTTTATTAAGAAAGGATGTTGGATATTGTTGAATGCTTTTCCAACATCAACTGAGGTGGTCATGTGGTTTTTATCTTTCATTCTGTTAATGTAATGTATCACATTGATTTGCATATGTTAAATAGGCCTTGCATGCCAGGGATAAATCTCACTTGGTCATGATGTATAATCTTTTTAATGTATTGTTGGATTTGGTTTGCTAATATTTTATTGAAGATTTTCGCATCAATATTCATCAGAGAGATTGGCCTGTAGTTTTCTTTCTTTCTGTTTTTTGAGACAGAGTCTCACTCTGTCGCCCAGGCTAGAGTGCAGTGGCAACATCATACCCTAGTGCAACCTCAACTCCTGAGCTCCAGTGATCCTTCTCCCTCAGCCTCCCAAGTAGCTGGGACTACAGGCATGAGCGACCACACCCGGGTAATTTTTCTATTTTTAATAGAGATGAGGTCTCCACTAAAGACGGGGGTCTCGCTCTTGCTCAGGCTGGTCTCGAACTCCTGAGCTCAAGCAATCCTCCCACCTCTGCCCCCAGAGTGCTAGGATTAGTCCCTTATGATCCTTTGAATTTTTGAGGCATTTGTTGTAATTTCTTCACTTTCATTTTCTATTTTGAGTCTTCTCTCCTTTTTTCTTAGACTAGCTAAGGGTTTGTCAATTTTGTTTATTTTTTCAAAAAGCAGACTCTTAGTTTTATTGATTTTTTTTCCATGGTTTTTCTGTTCTCTGTTTTGTTTCTGTTCTGATTTTTATTGTTTCCTCCCTTCTGCTAATTTTGGGTTTAGTTTATTCTTCTTTTTCTAGTTCCTTGAGGCATAATGTTAGACTATTTATTTGGGATCTTCCTTCTTTTTTAATGTAGGCATTCATTGCTTTAAACTTCCCTCTTAAAACTGCTTTGCTGCATCCCAGAGGTTTTGGTATGTTGTGTTTCCATTGTTGTTTGCCTCAAGATTTTTTTTTTTTT
>NW_012152285.1:7190802-7195077 GCF_000956105.1 Propithecus coquereli
TGTCCGATTAATTTCTTTCTAATTTTAGTAGAGACGGGGTCTCGCTCTTGCTCAGGCTGGTCTCGAACTCCTGAGCTCAAACGATCCGCCCGCCTCAGCCTCCCAGAGAGCTAGGATTACAGGCGTGAGCCACCGCGCCCGGCCTTAGAGTTCTGTTTTTC
Organism: Propithecus coquereli; assembly: GCF_000956105.1. NCBI lineage: Eukaryota > Metazoa > Chordata > Mammalia > Primates > Indriidae > Propithecus > Propithecus coquereli. The sequence goes on from NW_012152285.1 coordinate 7,190,964, forward strand.
ATTTTTAGATCTTTAATCCGTCTGAGATTTATTTTGGCCTATGGTTTGAACTAGGGATTTTATTTTTCTCTTCCATATGGCATGTCAATTGTCCAGCATTCTTTCACCACTGGTTTGTTGTTTGTTTGTTTTTAGAGACAGGGTCTTGCTCTGTTGCCCAGGCTGGGAGTGCAGTGGTGTGATCATAAATTACAGCAACTTCAAACTCCTGGGCCCAAGAGATCCTTCTGCCTCAGGCTCCTGAGTAGTTGGGACTACAAACATGCACCACCACGTCCAGCTAATTTTTCTTATTTTTTGTAGAGATGAGGTCTTGCTACGTTGCCCAGGCTTGTCTCAAACTCCTGACCTCAAGTGATCCTCCCACATTGGCCTCCCAAAGTGCTGGGATCACAGGTGTGAGCCACTATGCCCAGCCTAAGAGTAATATTTAAAAAATGTAATTCAGATCATTTTACTAACTTGCTTAAAACCCTCCTATGTCTTTTGACTGCACATGGAGTAAAATCCAAATTCCTTACTGTGACCCCTTTCTACCACTCCTATCTCATCTCTCAACACAGCAGACTTCTCTTAGGCCTTTGTACTAGGTATATCCCTTACCTGGAAGGCTCCCCAGATCTTTACACAGCTAGCTACCTCTTGTCATTTAGGCCTCGGCTTAAGCTCTTCCTCAGTTTTTCCCTGATTTATCCAGTTGAAAGTAGGTTTCTAATTATTCTCTCAACTCGTTTTATGTAGTACATAAACATATTTCCATGTTTATCTGTTTATTCTATTTTTCCTTTCATTAGAATATAAATTCAACCAGAGAGGATATATGTCTGTTTTGGTCTTTCCTAAAGCCCCTATCTTTCACATGGTAGGTGCTTAATTTTGGCTGAATAAATGAATGTTGTACACAATCAGTGATTAGTACCTGCTTGTTAGTTCAAATTGTGGGAGATAAATTGAGGAGGCAGGTGGAAGGAGACTAATGTGAAAATGTGCAGATACCTTGAACATCAGCTTAATCATATTTTTGAGACAGTCTCACTGTGTTGCCCGGGCTAGAGTGCCGTGGCGTCATCCTAGCTCACAGCAACCTCAAACTCCTGGGCTCAAGCGATCCTCCTGCCTCAGCCTCCCGAGTAGCTGGGACTACAGGCATGCGCCACCATGCCCGGCTAATTTTTTCTATATATTTTTAGTTGTCCAATTAATTTCTTTCTAATTTTAGTAGAGACGGGGGTCTCGCTCTTGCTCAGGCTGGTTTCGAACTCCTGAGCTCAAACAATCTGCCCGACTCAGCCTTCCAGAGAGCTAGGATTACAGGCGTGAGCCACCGCGCCCGGCCCGCTTAATCATATTTTAATAGTTCCTAGCAGAGATTCTGACATAGGTAGCAAATAAATATTTGTTGAATGACTAGACAACAATAAATGCTATTACTAGCTTGTATCTTGGGCAAATTACTTAACTTTTCTGAGCTTAGTTTCCTCGCTTATGAAGATTAAAACTTACTTTACAGGGTTGGTCTACGAATTATATGATCATATAATGCATGTCATGTGCCCAGCACATAGCAGGTACTTAAAGTTAGTTTCTTTCTCCTTACATATGTATACTACTACATGGCTTACAAAGCTCTTGAAAGCTTTTCTAGGTACATGACCTCATTTTATTTTCACAACCTTCTATAATACTTCTCATTAGCCTTATTTTACAGATGACAAACAGGCTCAAGGATTAAGACATAGTCTCTTAAGGTAATGAGAAGCCAATAGACACGTTTTATAAGCAGTGGAATGACATGAAGAAAAGCTGTGTTTTTTTGAAGATTAATCTGTTAGTGACCTATAAAATGGACTGAATTGAAAATTGGAGAAATATTATTTTGATTACTAGCATAAATACCAAGTTTAACATGATAAGGGCCTGTACTAGGTCACATAAGAGTGTTTAAAAGCCTAATGAACTTAAACTACTGAAATAGCCAGATAAGCAGGGGGAAAAAAATTCAAAAATGGGAGTTTTCAGCTCTGGTTGCATGAGAAAATGATGGTACCAATAATATAATTAAGAAATCAAACTAGACAAAATTGTTGGCATAAGACTTGCCCTTCAATACCTATACGTAATTTCTGGCAAATAAAAACAAACAATTGAGCCTTCTTCAAGGCCGTTGCAGATTCTTCTTCTCTGTCCTCCCATTGGTTTCACCACGTGGATAAGAGCATCCTCAAGTCCTCCTGATCTTGCTTTCTCTGGAAGCAGTCTGGTGAGGAGAGGATAGGGGTGGTATGGAATTACAAACCAAGGTTTTGAACTTCCAGAACTTTGGTTAAATCGTCTTTTTCCTTCTCTGGAGAATAAGGGGACCCTTATTTCGCCTTCCTCCCTAGGTTTAAAACTAGAGATTCTTTCCAGATCCGCACAAAGAGCTTTTATACAGGCGCTCTCCTCCACGCTCAAGGTGCTCTCGCTCGCTGGTTTAGCTCGCCCGCGGAGCGCAGCCACTTGCGGTGCGCTGACGTCACTTCCGGCGCGCTGACGCTCAGTTCGGCGTGCCGACGCCTGCGTCAGCAAAGAGCGGGGCTGGGGGTACCCGGTTTGAAGTCGTGCGGGTCGGAGGACTGCCGCCTCCGCTACAGCCTCCGACCCCTGCTCCCCGGCCGCGGCGGGGACGAGCTCGGGTAGGCGGCAGGGCAGATGCCCGAGGGCCTGCGACGGGACGCCCCGCGCCGCACCGGCCGCTCCCCTCTGTTCCGCGGCCTGGGCCTGTGCCGCTCTGCTCTCTGGAAACTAGCGACTCAGCGGCGCGGCGCTTAGCTCGCGGAGAGCTCCGGACCGCAGGCGCCCGGCCATGGCGGTCTCCAGGTGGGTCTCGCTTCTGACGAGCGAACGGGAAGGCGACACAGGCGAGGCACGGTCTCCTCTCAGCGCCCCCACTCTTAGAGAGGAGCGGTTCTCATTGTCACTCGGCTCCGGCGCCTTCTTCCCTAGACTTCGGAGTTCACCCTTCGATCGGCGGAGGTTTGGGCTCGGGTTACTCCTAGTAAATCGGTTCAAGAATTTTTTTTTTCTTGTTAAATAGACCCTTTGACACGTTAGAGCTAGTTTTTCTTTTTCCTCACCATGTTTCTCTTCTTGGTTTCTCTTCCCTCTTTCAGTTCTAGGAGAGTAGGTCTCTTACCTTTCTCAGTATTCTAAGGCTGATCTCCAACCTCCATTTCATAGGAAAACTTGGTAGTAACTGTCGAAGAAGGAGAAATTTGAATTACTATTATCTAAAATGTCAAATTTATGTTAAATTTTTTATTTACGATTTTAGGGATATGTTCTTTCCCGAGGTACTTTTTTTTTTTTTTTTTTACATTAAGGCTAATTTCTCTTTTTGTTTAGCAGTAAACATTTCATCGTCAGCGTTATAATCTTAAACAGATTATGAAAGATATATCACAAATTTTAAATTATTTTAAAATATTGCCTGTCAACAGGAAACTCTAGGAAAACTGTTGAAACACTAAGAAGACATTTATTTGTATGGCTGTAGTAGGAAAGTTGTCCTTTCCTCCAATATGATAAAATGGTTGAAAAACTTGTGAGCTGTTTGATTTCGGTGGCCTTATGTGCATGTAAGTAAGGGATAGTTTCTCTGTGATAGTCATCAGAAGGATTCACCAAGTTTTTTAGAGTTGATGAGGTAACTTTTAATGAGAATTGGGTTCTTCTACCACATAGACTGAAGGAATAAATGATAAAAACAAGTAGTTTTCATTCAGTTTAGACAATGCAACATATTCCTTGAGCACATTATGTGCTCAAGTTTTATCTGTTTTGCAAGGGAAAGGATAACCCATCCCTTACAGACTCCCTAGATAACTGATGAAATAGTGTGTGGGAGAAGCTCATGGGAGTTGGGCAAAGGAAGTTGCTAGGTACCTGTAGTATGGGGTATCTAATTTTTATTTTACAGATTAATTAATCCATCTAGTTTGAGCAAATTCTTATTTCTTTATAAAACTGTTTTAAGAGGCCGGGCGCGGTGGCTCACGCCTGTAATCCTAGCTCTCTGGGAGGCCGAGGTGGGCGGATTGTTTGAGCTCAGGAGTTCGAGACCAGCCTGAGCAAG
>NW_012152285.1:7195127-7195705 GCF_000956105.1 Propithecus coquereli
ATTTTTGCTTTTTTGAGGCTGATGCTACCTCTTCCTCCTTCCTTTTCCTTCTCCCTGGATTTGAGATGCCAGATGTGATGCAGCCATTTTTCTAGCTCTCCCAGTAGAGCCTTGTTTCTCAGGGGAAGCTGACTCCATTCTCATCTTCTGAGTGGTTTAAGGATACTTCATCTCCATTACCAATGGTTGGTTTAGTTAGGGGTGTGACCTAATTCTGCACACTTTAAGAAGTTTGCTGTCAGCTTCTGGGAAAATCCTTCCCAGCTCTTAAAAGAGACACATAGAAAGCCAGTCTTCTTTCCCCTTCCTTTGGATGTTTTCCTTTTGCAATCTACAAGTTTTATAGTTTAGTGGGTTTATCTATTTTTTTTCCTCAATGGTAAATATTTTTTTGTGCAATAAGAAATCCTTTCTTACCCTGAGGTCAAAATAGTCTTCAAATATTTTTCAATATAGTCTCCTAATAGGTTTAGAGTTCTGTTGTTTTTTTTTTTGAGACAGAGTCTCACTCTTTTGCCCGGGCTAGAGTGAGTGCCGTGGCATCAGCCTAGCTCACAGCAACCTCAAACTCCTGGGCT
>NW_012152285.1:7210078-7226638 GCF_000956105.1 Propithecus coquereli
GAGACTCTGTCTCAAAAAAAAAAAAAAAAAAAAAAAAGCTGTTTTAAGAGACTACAAGTGGTATTTTCAGTTTTTGCCAGTACAGAAAGATGTATCTTCTAATTTGTTACTTCCTGTATAATAATACATAAGTATATGCATTATAAATACATTGACACATAAACTTAATATCAGATTTATCAGGCAATATAATTTTAAGGGGATGAGTACTTCCTTTCTTAGAGCAGACTATATTTTCACAGTATTGGACGTGGCCTTACAGAGACAAAACGAAAGTGTTTAAAAAGAACCTAGTCTGACTTGGCCAACTCTAATCTATTTACGGACATTTAGGACACTTAATATTTCTGAGTAAATGAGAGGATTTTGAAGGATACTGCCTTTTGTTCTGGATATTGTGTTTCAAAGGGTAGGGGTGATTTTTCTGTAGATTTTTTTCTTATTCACTTTGCCAACATTCTACTTTTAGAAAAAGCCCATCATGTTTGTATGAAAGAGCTATCTTTATGGTCAGTTTAATTGTAAGTTAAAAAAAACATTTTTGAGACAGCTTGTGTGTTTTGGGGGTACTGTCAGTTCTTGACTTTTTCATCTGTGGATTCACTTTGAATGGCAAACTTTAGTTTCAGGCTAACCTTCTCCATGCGCTGAGCACATTTCTGTGCTAACCGAACTTCCTTTCTCTCCTGTTGGTGTATGCATGTGGAATACAGATTCATTTTAATACTATTTCATGTAAAATAGGTGAAAGATGTAAAAGAGATAAAAATCATATGCCAGAATCAAATCTACAATGTTTTTTGCACTGTTTACATCAATGTGCATAACTGAGGAGAATCTGTGTAATATTTTTAGGACCTCATAAACATTTCCAGCGGAAGAGAAATAGTAAATTGGTACTATCATTCCCTCAATTGTCAGGTCAAGAAATCTGGAAATATTCCTTCACCTCTCTCTCCCTCTCTCTGCCCCCATCCAGCCAGTTACCAGATCTAATCCTGTCTGTTCTACCTTTCTTATTTTTCTTCAGCCAATCATTTTCTACATGAGTTACCACAATCCTACTCCATGCCAGCGTCATCTATAGTCCAAGTAGCAGCCTCTCTCCTTTTCCTGCCTCCCATGGTCCTCATTCCAATTTATTCTTCAGCTATATTATTTGCTAATATGCAAATTTGAACATGGTCATTTTTCTGCTTAAAACCCTTTAGTTGTTTACTGTTGCCATAGGATAAAGTCCAAATTCCCAAACATATCTTACCAGATCCTTTGTGGTCTGGTTCCTGCTTCACCTTTTTACCTTCATCTGTGTCAAGTTCTGTGCACCTCCCGTTTCCTCTGCCTGTCTGTCTAATTCCAACCTTAGTTTTTTGGTCTAAGCCTATATGTCACTTTGTTCAGGAAGTCTTCTCTGGTTTTACTTCATCTGAGCTATTTGTACCAATATGTACTCCTGTCAGTCATAATATTTATCATACTTTGTAATCCATTAACTGTTCCCGCCCTTGTTGGATTAACATAAACTTTATGAGAGAAGTGAATGTGTCTTTGATCTTTCTGTCCCCAGGAGAATGCTTGGCTCCTTCCTAGCAGGTGCTTAATACATTTTTTAAACTGAATAAGTGAGGGATTTTGCTTTTCGCTTTAATATCTCTCGTGATTTTATCATAATTTATGAATAGTTAGAATATTCCATAATTTAGAATATTTACAGTGTTTTTCAGTGAGTGCTTTTGAGTTTAACTACAGTTTTTACCTCAGGAAGAAAAACTTTCACTATCACTTTGAATATTGACCAGGATTATAATTTTTTAAATAATCATCAGAATAATTTTTTAAAGTTTATAATACGGTAAATTCTGTGATAGCATGGCCTTTTGTAATGCAAATTGGATGTAATGTATCTTGTGGGAGCCAATTTTGTAGACCCTGCCTTATGAAGTCTTGGTTTTACTGTACTTTGAATTGTAAGAATGTGGCAAATTATGAAATAGATGGCCAACTCTTGATCTGTGGGCGAGTTAAATCTTAAAAAAATAACGTTGTGACTCTCTAAAATTGCAAATGCAATCATAGCATTTGAAGTTCTCTATAAAAGGCAGTGCAGTATCAGTGAAAAATGTATGACTCCTTTAGCCCTTAATAAAAAACACAGCATACAAATGTAGGAGTAGAGAACAATGTTGCCCTTAAGATGTGGATGCTGGAAAATCAGCTAAGCTCACTCACTAGCTACTTGACTTGCTGCCACAAAACCAACCTCAGCAAAAAACAAATTAGTATATGTTTCAGGCTTTCAGTGTGGCTTGCAAACAAGTTGTCATAATTGTTATATCTTTTAATATCATTGTTTTGCTCTGTGAAATGTTCTTCCATTATCCTCTTAGTTGAGGTCGGGCCAGCAACAGTAAAGACAGCCTTAGAGGGAGTGCTAAGACTTATTTATTGATGTTGAATCTGTAACTGTGTGGGGTATGATCCTTAATATAGGTTTTTGAAAGCTTGTTTTTGATACCTTTGTGACAGTTGATTGAATTGACTGTTGTACATTGGCTAGCTAATAGAAACATAGTTTTTCCTTGATTATACTGAGAAAGTTTAAAAAATATAGAGTTTTTCTTGGTGTTCTATGCTCTAAAAGTCATGTCTAAAATGTCTAGATAGTACTTACAATTTGACTGTTTTAGAGGTGTACCTAAGGTCTCTGACTTAGGTCATTTTGCATTTGAAAATAATACAGTTGGTCAGAAAGGATGGTGGTTGGGAGAGGGGAACCAGAGCATATCTTCTTATGGAAGAAACAAATTCTACGTATGAGCAGAACTTTGCTCGGTTTTGTTAATTCCCTCTCTGAACTGCTGATACTTCAAAGAATCATTGTTTCGACAGGCCTATTCTGCCAAATAAAAGGAAGTTTCTTAATGGAGGATGTTCAGTGGATCCTTCCTATGAACTGGGAAAAAGCTAATGTAGAAAAAACTACTTTAATTACCTATATAGGACAACACAGATTTGCTAGTTCTATTTCTCTCCTATTGTTAATTTCAGTCCATTATAAGATTTATAGGAGGGAGTATTGTAAATTATAATTTATCAAGTATTTTATACTTTTAAAAAGTTAGAGGTAGAGAAGCCAGAAGTAAAGGAGGCATAGAAGTGTTTGTGTTTCAGTGCCTATGGTAAATTCCTCCATTTCTTGGTTTATTTCTCCAGGTACTTAGATGGAGTGTTTTAAATACTTTTGTTTTTGTTTTTAATTATGGCAACACACTTAAGATGAAATTTACCTTAACCATTTAAAAATGCATGAAGTTTAAACATTTTAAAATGTATTTTATATGAAGTTTTAAAACCTCAGATATTTCTGCTAAAGACCCTAGAACAATATGCTTTATCTTTACCATAAAGTCATGTAAGAGGCCATAGGTTGTTGGATCCAGGATGGAGGGTAGAAAAAAATGTCCTGAATGTAACTTAACTAGCATGCACCTGGCCTTGCACCTGGCTTTGGTGTGGTTTCACATCTTCATATTGATTCTTACTGGTCTGTGTGATATCTTTGTATTTAAAAGAACAGAACATTAACATAGTTTCAAATTACCCACAATATGAACTAGAAGGTATATATTTTAAAACACTAACTTACAGAATTTGTTGGGTTGGAACTTATTTCTTTTGACTTTATCTTTCTTCCTTAATGATAATAATGTGGGATTTAGTACACACCAAATATTTATTCTCTTTTCTTATTTCCTAGGTAACACAGAAAATTAAAAATTCCGGATAGTCTGTTATTTTAAATTGTGCTGTACTTTGACTACATATGAAAATGCATGACAAAATGGACAATCTTGACCGATCATGCTCCTTTAGTTAGGACCACAAAACCGTCCTTGTGAGGTATTCTATCAGTTGACCTTCCCCAAGTTTTCATAGATTAAATTTATTCTGAAAACATCAGTGAGATTTTTTTACATCCCCAAATGGCTTATAGTGGTATTGCAACATATACTTGTTTGTTGACTGTGAAGTAGTAATCTAGAACATGTTTCAGAGTTCAAAATGCATGAGATTTTTTTGTTTATTTTCCTAGCTTTACTGTTATGAATTATCATAATGCAGACACCTGGAGAGGAGAGGGGTTAGATTGTAGCTGCCAGAATAACCTCTACAAACTTCCATGTAGTCTTTCCTTTTTCTAGGCAGTCAGCAGTTGTCTGAAATCACAGATTGGTATTAGGTTGGTGCAAAAGTAATTGCAGTTTTACCATTGTTGAAATTTGCTGTTTGATATTGGAATACATTCTTAAATGTGGTTATGTTATATATCATTTTAATGCACAGTTTTCACTTTATGTCTAACATCATTTCCATAGTCTAAAATAAATATAAAATAAACAGCAAGTAATATGTCATTAGCAAAAAAAACATAAAGCGAAAAATGTGCATCTTATTCAAGTTCAAAATGGATTGTAAAGCAGCAGAGACAACTTGCAACATCAGCAATGCATTTGGCCCAGGAACTGCTAACGAACATACAGTGGTCATTCAGTAAGTTTTGCAAAGAGAGGAGAGCCCCGAAGATGAGGAGCACAGTAGCTGGCCATGGGAAGTTGACAGTGTCCAATTGAGAGCAGTTATCAAAGCTGATCCTCTTACAACCACACGAGAAGTTGCCAAAGAACTCAATGTCAACCATTCTATTGTGGTTCGGCATTTGAAGCAAATTGGAACACGAAAAAGCTCGATAAGTGGGTGCCTCATGAGCTGACCAAAAATCAAAAAAATCATTGTTTTAAAGTGTCATCTTCTCTTCTTGTTTGCAATAACAACAAACCATTTCTCACTCGGATTGTGACATGCGATGAAAAGTGGATTTCATATGGTAACAGCTGACAACCAGCTCAGTAGTTGGACCAAGAAGAAGCTCCAAAGCACTTCCCAAAGCCAAACTTGCACCAAAAAAGGTCATGGTCACTGTTTGGTGGTCTGCTGCTGGTCTGATCCACTACAGCTTTCTGAATCCCGTCAAAACCATTATATCTGAGAAGTGTGCTCAGGAAATCAATGAGATGCACCAAAAACTGCAACACCTGCAGCTGGCATTGGTCAACAGAAAGGGCCCAATTCTTCTCCACTACAACACCCAACCACATGTCACACAACCAACGCTTCAAAAGTTGAACGAATTGGGCTACGAAGTTTTGCCTCATCTGCTGTATTCACCTGACCTCTCACCAACTGACTGCCACTTCTTCAAGCATCTCAACAACTTTTTGCAGGGAAAACACTTTCACAGCCAGCAGGATGCAGAAAATGCTTTCCAAGAGTTCATCAAATCCAGAAGCATAGATTTTTTATGCTGGAGAAATAAACTTATTTCTTGGCAAAAAGGTGTTGATCGTAATGGTTCCTATTTTGATTAATAAAGATGTGTTTGAGCTAGTCATAATGGTTTAAAATACACTGTTTGAAACCACAATTACTTTTGCACCAACTTAATAAACATGAACCATGTCTTGTGTAGTTAAAGGATTGAAAATGGGTGAGATTTCTTACCTTCCTCAATAGGTTCATAACCAGTGGATATTGTCAAATATAATTGCTTTATGTTTTATTTAAATTATCCTTCTATAGTCTTTGGTAGCTTCCATTCAACTTGATGTCTGTTACCTCTGTCTCCTCCATCTGTCTGTCCTTCAGAGAATGAAGAATGGCTTTTTTTTTTCTGCTAGTGTTCTTCAAGAGAAATTTTAGCCAAAAGGAATATTGTGGTGAGTACTGTCTTCCCTCAATCAGCCCTTCTTTTAACTCCCTTCTCTTCTGATCATCTAGCTTCCTTCAGAACTCTCACTCACCAAGGGCCCTGTTTGCCCTCCAGTATAATACTGACCCTGTCTCATGCTCTTTCTCCTTCTCCTACTAGTTCACTATACCAGCCTTTTCCATTGTGGCCTGGCCCTGATGCTTACCCTGCTTGTCTCGTAACTGGCTACCCTGGGGTAACAGGTCAGACTGCCCTCTTGTCAGATCCTTGTATGCTCATCCCTTTGTGTGGTATCTAATCTGCTACCCTGGAAAGAGGACTGGAGAACTCCAAAAGGGTCGTTGAGTCAAGAGGACCAAAGAAGCATTCTTGTGTGCCCATTCCTCTCTCTTTAGGGAGGCAAGTTTCACTACCACCAGAGTGGAAGAAGTGAGGATAAACAGGCCTGGAATTAGATGAGAGAATGAGCTGCTCTGTTACCCTCAGGGCAGTTGGCTGGAGGAGGATAAGAGGTGACATGACATGGCATTGGGATAAAAGGCTCTGCAGAAAGGGGAGGCAAGGGGAACTGGCAGTTGTGGGACAGCTCAGCATTAGGTTAGAGAGGAGTCAAAGGTCTTTGGGTAGGAATGTGGTTCTGAATGAAACTGGGTAGCAGAGGACCAAAGGAAAGTTTAGGAAGGAATGATGAAGGAATACAGTGCCTTCTGTATGGCCTCTTTCAGCTTGCTGTTTGGAGCAGGCATAACTGCCTTGTTACTCAGAATGCTGAAGTACTGCTGTGCTGATCTTTTCACTTACTGAAACATTACCTTAGCATTGGTTCTGTTATTTTTATAATTTGTTTTTGTGTAATAATGGCTATTACAGATTAACGATGTTTCTCAAAGGAAGCAAAAAGAAATTATAATACAGCATACTCTTCCCTTTTAAAATTGGTACTTGCCCCAAAGAAACTTGAACTTTCCTTATCTATAATTTTGGTTACAATTAATACCAACTACTTAATACATATTTGAATACTGTGCAAAGTCTCATGGAAGACGGAGTCATTGAAGAAGGTGAAGCCTAACGAGCATAAGACGTGACAAATTAAGAGATACCACAAAAACGTAATAAATACGTAAATGGCTGTTAAACATAAGAATTTCTTTGGATTTCAGAAGAGAAAGTAATCTCTATTGTATAGTAGTCTGAAATTATTTCAGTAAGGTAAAGGACCTTAGCTGAATCTTTATGGATAGGAGCTAACTGAAGAGTTAAACCAAGAGAAGCCTTTTTTTCTTTTTCTTTCTTTTTTTTTTACTGCAATACTTTTTATTTCTGTTGTTACAGCAGCAAGCTCAGGTGCACCTGAAGCTCACCTCTAACAGTGCATCTGGTTAAATTCCAGGGGACACACCTGTACTCTAAGCTGTGCCTCCCACTGACATTTCCCATCCCACACCTAGGCACACACCTAGATGCACACCTGCCCACACGTGCAGTGAGGCAGAGTCTGCACCCATCTTAGCCCTGACCAGTGATCCACTCTGGGTATCTGGCAGAAACCAGCCAGGAAACCACCCCTTCCTGGAGGGGTGAGCCACTGTCACCCTGGCTGGGAGGGGTTCCCTCTGTTACCTTGGGTGGGGGCACATGAGAAGACATTCTGAGTGGAGGAAACACTATAGGCAAAATTGTGGAAACCAAAAAGACCCATATTTGGGAGAAAACGTTTTTGTTTTGGATTACTATCTGGTAGGTAGGTGTGAGCCAGTGAAAGTTTCAGAGTAAGGTAGTGATTTGATCAAAGGGTGCTTTAGGAAGTTAATCTGGCAACAGGATCACCAGGCAGTTGGAAGTGTGGCACTGGAGCTCCCAGATGGCCTAGATATGGGGAGTATTTGTACTGGGTGTAGAATTTCCCAAGGGAGAAAATGGTGAGAGATGAGCAGCAAGGATTGAATCTGGGAGGTGTTCATATTAAGAGTGGTAAGAATAGGAGAACAAGGAAAGAAGAGTTTGGAGAACAGGGTAAGATGTGAAAACTTAGGAAGGAAAATATTTTAAGAATAGGATACTTGCTGGTATCAGATGTCATAGAAGAGTCAAGAAAAATTGACTTCATGAAAATATTGGATTTGAAGCTTAAAAGAGTTTAGTGGTGACCTTCAGGTATGATGTTTCAGTAGTATAGAAAGATAGAAACTTGATTTACAAGGATTAAATTGTGTATGATGAAATAAGTGATTTTAAACACTTGTTCCAGATGCTTGTCAGTAAAAAGAAAATGTTCTAGAAGGTGGAGATCACGCAGTTTATTTTCTCAATGGAGAGCTCTGCTTATTGGAAGATGGAAGGGAATGGATTTAATAATAACACAGTGCTTTGAGATATTGGAGGAAGGGTAATTGAATGAGGATGGAAAGGGGATGTTATCAAGACAAAAGTAGGTCAGGAAACAATTTTTTTCTCCTTTGTCCTGCTATCTCTAATTCACTGTATACCAATTTTGTAGCAAAAACCAGTGAATTAATGGATAAAGGTAAATGTTTAGATAGCCTTGAAGGAGAAAGGAGAAATATTATGCCAAAAGGTGGGGATATGTCTATGCACAGTGGGAATTAACTGTTGTATTACTTTTTTCTTTATGTGACTAGCTTTATTTCCTAAAACAATTTTCTTAAAATATGTCCTTGCTTACCCTTAACTATAAAATTTGAAGCTCACCTCTTAGTGTTTTGTTCTGAAGCGGTTGAAAAGTTTTATACTACCTTTAGTCTTCTTGACTGAAAAAAATGTATTTTAGTTGTATTTCTTACCAACTACAATGATTTAATGACTAATTCGATAAATGCTACATTGTTACTATTTGCTTCTTAATGCCATACAGACAAAAACTTGTGTGTTTCATTTGCCTCCTTACAGCATTATCTGTTTTTTTTTAATAAAAGGCTTTCAGAGCTTTGCTTTATAACTTTTTAGCTCTATGTGAGAGAAAAAGAATCCCAGAAGGAATATGAGCCTCTTTGCGGTTTATTCATGCTTAGCTTTAGGACCTTGCCTTTTTTTCTCTTCCTCACTATATAAAATCTGAAGATATATTCACTAAACTCCCCTTGTGTAGAATTGGACACAGTCGATATAATCTTGCTCCACCTTGTTTAAAGTACCCATTTGTTCCAGGTATGGAGCCTCCTTGCATTTATTCCCTGTGGCATCCACTCTACCTCGTTGAGTCTGATTAGTAGTGTAGTGGGGGGCTACACCTATACAATATGTGGACAGCTGGTTGCAATTACTTGTGACTTTTTCCTCTCTAAGACTTTAGAATTTTCGTGTGTTGCAGAAATACAGTTTCCCATTCCCCACCTTATTCCAAGTGTAAGACATTGTGATTTTATCACAAGCTTCGTTCTTTGGATAAGTGGCAGGACTAGGATTTGATTCGAGGCACTGTGGCTGTGGAATTTGTGCCATTATGCTATATGACTTTATAAACTCTTTCCTCAGGGATCGTATTTATTGCCATATCTATACCTTTAGTCCCAACTTTCTCCTGAACTGTAGATTTCCTCTTTCTCCTCATCTTGCTAGGATTGTAGATTCAGGTTTGCACTTCTAACCTAAAATTCTCTGAAAGTTTCCTTCCATTTTACTTCACGCTTCACACTGCTGCCAGATTAATCTTTCTAAAGCATAGCTGTAGTCTCATCACTCTCTTGACCCAAGACCATCATGGTTGCCCTGTACATTCAAAGGTCTCCACAGTAAGGCTTCACCTACTTCTGTACCTGTATCTCTGACTACTCTCTTAAGTGAACCCTGAATTAGAACCAAACTATGTTACTCACTTCCCTAAATATACTCTTTTCTTATAGCTGTGCTCTTCTTTTCCCTCTTCTAAATGTTTTTTCCCTTTTCCCTTTCACCACCTCATCTCCACCGGTATTGAAATCATTTTCTACCATTAAGATGCATATCATGCACCATTTCTTTTATGAAGCCTTTTCAGTATTATACAGTTGGGGATGTAGCATCGCTCCCTTCTTTCACACTTCTCAAAGCACTTCATACTTCTTTTCTGACACCTTTCCATACTCTATATTATTATTATTTATGTACTTGCCTTACCTGCTCCCCCAGGCCTAATAGCCAGGTCCTGGAGAGTAGAGATCAGGCATCTCCTGCAGCCCTAGCGTAGGTATTTTTTTTCAAATTGTTTTTTATTATTCCTATTTTAAATTGACACATAATTGTACACATGGGGTACATACAGTGTGATATTTCAATACTGTGTGGAGTATAATGATCAAGTCAGGGTGATTAGCATATCCATTACCTCAAACATTTATCATTTCTTTGTATTGGGAACATTTAAAGTCCTCTGTTTTAGCTATTTGAAAATATACAATAAAATGTCATTAACTATAGTTACCCTACAGTGTTATAGAGTACTATAGCTTATTTTTCCTATCTAGCCATAATTTCTTATCTGGTAACCAACCTCTCCCTATCCCTCCACTATCCCCCACCCAGCCTCTGGTAACCACTATTCTACTTTCTACTTCTGTGAGATCAACTTTTTTAGTTTCCATATATGAGTGAAAACATGCAATATTTATCTTTCTGGGTCTGGCTTATTTCACTTAACATAAATGTCCTTCAGGCTTATCTGTGTTAGCATAGGTCGCTTTTCATAGCATCTGCTCAATACATTTATTGACTCAAACTGAAACATATGAGAAAACACATTCAGAATAACCATTATATTTTTGTTATTTTAGGCTTGATCGTCTATTTATTTTACTGGATACTGGAACTACTCCAGTTACAAGAAAAGCTGCCGCGCAGCAACTTGGAGAAGTGGTGAAGCTTCATCCCCATGAACTAAATAATCTTCTATCTAAAGTAAGAACTCTTTTTGTTTTAGTATAATACAATTGTAGAGACTTGTCTGTGGATAGGAACACAAAAGTAAAGGTAAAAATCATCTTATTTCAGTAATAGTTTATGATCTCCAAATTCCTTTACATATTTTAATATTTTTCCAAATATTTTTAGATTTTTTTGCTGTTTCTTATTTTTTGTCACAAGATTTACAATTTTTTTGAATCAAGTTTAATTGTTTAAGGGTTTTGACAATATAGAACCTTTTGCTTGTGGCACAGACTTGAATCTGTCCCAATTTGGTAATGAACTAAGTTGTTAATCTGGTTTGTTAGTGGTCTGACTTGTTCTTAATGGCTAATAATTATATCATAGTTGGTAGTCTTCAGATAGGTGAGTACTGATGGGCAATGATTGAAATATATGAGAAGCTAGATGTCATATTACATCTTTAGTTATCAGCTGTTTGAAAGTGGAGGCTTTCTGTTTTGGTGGGTTAGTGTTTTCATAATCCTATCCCATCTTCTTTCCTTAAGCAATGGCTGTATTTTTACTGAACTCTGTAGGCTTGCTGAAGTATACCTGTATGGTAGTAAGTGACAAATTCCATATGTTTAATTCCCTAGCATGCAGAATAAAGCAGGAGTGCTTGGTGTGGGGGGAGGGGGTGGGGGAAGGTGGATACACGATAGGGTTGGGGATCAATATGATTGTCTAGACATTGGAAGCCTCAAGATACCTCTCTCACCGCAGTCTTATCCCCTTTCATTCTCATTTGTCCCTCCCTAATATTTATAAGCAGGAGTTCTAAGCCCTTTCTCAACGTACACAAATCTGCATTGTACGTTTGTGACCATGAGGACTAACAGCGACTCTCTTTCCAACATACTCCCACTTAGATATTATCAGTACTTTCTAACTAAGATGTAGATGGAGAGACAGTGATTTGATAACTATAGGCTCCACAGTCTCAGAGTGAAGGATGCATATTAGGCAATATTATACTCATGTATAAGGTGGGGACACAGAGAGGCATACACATTTCTTCCCCTCATGCCAAGGGAAGAAGTGGAGGATGGAATGACCTTAAACTGGAAACAATGAACAGTACTAGTCTATACTGAACTGAGAAAAAGATTTACAGCTTTCCAAGTGAGTTCTGGTCTTCGTAACTCAGACCTCAGCATATTGGCTGCCATCAGATCATTCCAAAAGAGGCAGAGTTTGTCTCTAGCACTGACTCGCCTCGTTTCCTCTTTTCTCTGCCCTCAGTGTTTTCCTGTTGCCTTTTGGTTTAGTGTGTGTGTGTGTGTGTGTGTGTGTGTGTGTGTGTGTGTGTTTTAAGCAGCTTTATTGAAATAGTTTACATAAGTGCACAATTCAGTGATATGTAGCATATTACCATAGTGTGCAACAGCCATCATCACAGTCTGATTTTAAAACATTTATCACCACAAAAAGAAACCTCATACCAATCAGCAGTCACTCTCCATTCCTCACTCTCCCATATCTAGTCCTGGTCAACCACTAAACTAACTTTATGTGTAGTTGCCTATTCTGAACATTTTATATAAAATGAATCATGCAATTTGTGATTCTTGTGACTAGTTTCTTTCACTTAAAATAATGTTTTCATATTTCATATTGCCAAATAATATTCCATTGTATGGCGATGGATATACTATACATATATACCATATCTTATTTATTCATGTATCAGTTGATGAACATTTGGATTGTTTCCACTTTCTGGCTGCTGTATTATAAAAAATGCTGTAATGAAAATTTATGTACAAATTTTTGTATGGAAGTATGTTTTCATTCTCTTTGGTATATACCTGGGAGTAGACTTGCTGAACCATATGGTAACTGTGTTTAACTTTATGAGAACTGCCAGACTCTTCCAAAGTGGTTCCACTGTTTTACATTTTCAACAGTAGCATACAAGAGCTCAGATTTCTCCACATCCTTGCCAACACTTATTCACTGACTTTTTAATTATAGCCATCCTAGTGGATATGAAGTGGTTTGGATTTGCATTTCTCTGATGACTAATGATGTTAGGTATCTTTTCATGTGTCTGTTCATTTGTATGTCTTCTTTGGAGCAATAATAGATCCCTTGCCCATTTTTAAATTGGGTTATTTGTCCTTTTATTATTGGTTGTAAGAGTTCTTTGTATAGTCTGGATACAAGTCTCATATCAGGTATATGATTTGGAAAGATGTTCTTCTAGTCTGTGGGTTGTTTCTTCACTGTCTTGAACATCACTTGTGCTTCTGGTGTCATATCTAAGAAACCATTGCCTAACCCACAATCACAAACATTTAGTCCTATATTTTCTTCTAAGAGTTTTATAGTTTTAACTCTTGCTTTTAGGTTTATGGTCCATTTTGGGGTTAATTTTTGTACATAGTATGAGGTAGGTATTCAACATCATTCTTTTGCATGTGGCTGTCCGGTTGTTCCAGCATCATTTGTTGAAAAGACCATGATTTTCCCTTTGAATTGTCTTGGTAACTTTGTTGAAAATCAGTTGACAGTAGACACAGGTTATTTCTGAACTCTCAGTTCTATTCCACTGATCTATATGTATATCATTTTGTCAGTATTACAGAGTCTTGGTTACTTTTGCTTAGCAGAAAGTTTTGAAATCAAGAAGTGTGAGTTGCCTGGCACGGTGGCACGCACTTGTAGTACCAGCTACTTAAAAGGTTGAGGCAGGAGGATCATTTGGGCCCAAGAGTTCAAGGCTGTGGTATACTATTATCATGGCTTTGAATAGCTATTGCATTCCAGCCTGAGCAGCATAGCAAGACCTCATCTCTAAAAAATTACGAAGAAAAAAAGAAGTGTAGGCCTACCAACTATATACTTTTTCTTCAAGATTGTCTTGGTGATTCTGGATCTCTTGCATTTCCATGTGAATTTTAGAATAAGCTTGTCCATTTCTGCAAAAAAGCCAGCTGGGATTTTGAGAGAAATTGTGTTGAATCTATAGATTAATTTAGGGGATATTACTTACCTTTAACAATATTAAGTCTTCCAATCTATGAACACGAAGTGTCTATTTAAATCTTTAATTTCTTTCAGCAAAATTTTAAATGTTTTGTAGTTTTCAGTGTATAGGTCTTGCACTTCTTTTATTAAATTTATTCTTAAGTGTTTTCTACATTTTGATGCTATTGGAAATGGCATTGTTTTCTTAATTTCATTTTCAGATTAATGTGTAGAAATAGGGTTGATTTTTATATATTGATCTTACATCTTATAACCATACTGAACTTACCTATTCATTCTACTCCTTTTTTTTTTTTAACTTTTAGGTCTTTTTGTATTAAGTAATGAGACAATAAAAAATAAGTACTTTGCTTTTTAATATATTAAATAACTATGCTTTTCTTAGAATACACTTCAGCATGTTTTTGTTAAAAGTTTCTTAATCCACTTTGTTAAGGGGGTAGTGATATTTCCTGTGAATGATAGACTCTTGTAAATGATTTTAATAATTGTGATGTATTTTATATATATTTGGAGGGGTGCTGAGTTATAAATTAATAACAAGTAAATTTATATTTCTCTGTTCTGGCTACCTTGAGCAAACAATTTTTTTATGTATAACTTTTATAATTTTTAAGGTATTGATATATTTAAGGAGTGCAAATTGGGATACCCGGATTGCAGCAGGACAAGCTGTTGAAGCTATAGTGAAAAATGTACCTGAGTGGAATCCAGTGCCAAGAACCAAACAAGGTGCTTTTAAGTGGAAAAGTAGTTTGAAGTAAAAACCTAACTGCAGAATTGACTATAATATACATTTTATGTTTTAATAATTTTAATTTAAAGGCTTAATTTTCATGCTTTTAGGTGCAGCTTTGTCAGGACATGATATTGAATAAGGTGATTTTCACCATACTTGAAAAAAAAAAACTACCGGATAAACAAAGTGTTTTTACATGTATTTTAAATTATTAATTTTATAGTATGCTTGATTTATAGAGATTATTACTTCCACCCAAGAAATTCACATTCTAAAAAAGAAGTTAAATCAATACAGTATAAATATTTGAAACAGTCTATTTTTTCTTCTTGTTGCTGGGAAAACAGTATAGTGTAGTTATTTTCTAAATTTAAGCACAATTATATATGGATATTTGGAGTGATAAGTTGTTAGTGTTTTTTTTTGTGTGTGTGTATGGAGATGGTTTCTTGCTATGTTGGCTGGTCTCAAACTTGGGCCCTCCAGTGATCCTCCTGTCTCGGCCTCCCAAAGACAGGATTACAGGTGGGATTACAGGGGTGAGCCGCCACGCCCGGCCAAGTTTTTGGTTTTTATGTGCCCTTTAGATGTCTTGTAGTGGAAAAACATTTGTTTTCTGACTGCCTATAATGATATTTAAAAACACAAGCTTTTGAAAGTTGTAAAGGTGTACGTTTTAATTAAGTCAAAATTTAATATGGTGCAGTGTGATTCATTTTCACCTTATAACGTCACTTTTATCATCAGTCTTAGCTTGCCTAAGATTTTTGCTTTTATTTGGTGACATCTATTATTTTGAGTTATTGTATTAATTTATCTTCTCTCATCAAATGAAATGTATGACCAGAAGTAGTTATGGCTTGTTTCAGAAAAGAGCCTTTTCTTTTTAAGCTCATTTATCCCTGCTTATTTAGATATGTAGAGATACTACAACTCAGATCCATTTTTAAAATCTTGTTAAATTAGTTATACTAGCATTAAAATTTTTGGTGAGGTTGTTGTCATCACTAGAAAAGTTAAAACATTCATAATAGTTAATCTAAGTTAAACAATTATACTTTAGTTTACAGATGAATTACATGCAAGTGCCAGCTAAGCAAACTATTAAGTCAATGAGCAATTACAATATATTTTAATGTTTATAATGGTATAACCTTTTGGGGAGGAATACAGAACATTTTGTAGATATTTTTAGACCTCAGATGGATATATAATTTTAGCAATTCATCAGGAGATTATAATTTCTTCAGAGTATGGGAAGAGAGTCCTGTTGAATACATAGTGGCCTAGCCATTCCTCAAGTACAGGGAGGGATGATGCTTATTAACCTTGTTTGTGAATACATTCTGTGAATATTTTTGTCTTCTCATTTAGCACTGTAATAAACTCGTGTTGTTACCTTGGTATTTTTAAACTCTTGAACAGTAAATGGAGACAGCATGATGTTTAACATATATATTTCAACATAGGAATGCATGTCTTCACATAACATTGTGCTTTAGTGGTTGGAAACAGTTACACATACATGTACTAACATTCTGATGGTTTGTAGAAGGGGAGCCAGCAACTTAATAATTTATCCACAGATAACTAAGAACTGATCATAAATAAATCTAAGTACCTTTTCTACCTCCTCCACTTTTACTTTTCTTAAAATATTACCCACATACTCTGAATAATGATATACTATTTTCTTTCATTCCATGCTTTTGAATGAAATTAATATGGTCAAATTAATATTTTTAAACCTTATCTAGAACCTACTGCAGAAAGTTCTATGGAAGATTCATCTACTGCAGATCGATTGAATTTTGACAGATTTGATATATGTAGATTGTTACAACATGGTGCATCACTCTTGGGATCTGCTGGTGCAGAATTTGAACTCCAGGATGAAAAATCAGGTATGTAGTAGTCTTATAGAAGAAAGTCTGACATGTTTATATGTTTTCAAACTAATTTGTCACGTGGTATGCTGTTCTTCGGTCATATGTAATCTAACATGTCACAAAATATAAATTGAAGTCTATGTGGGTAGGGCAGGTTGAAGATAACTAACAGTATTTGGTCTAAAGCTACAATGTGAGGATTTTTTTCCCTCTAAGTGAGTATGTACTATGTAGGTGCATCATTAATTGATACATATGAATATTTCAGCAAC
>NW_012152285.1:7227903-7230505 GCF_000956105.1 Propithecus coquereli
AGTCTTCAATGTCCATTACACTTTATGACCATATATACCTCTCTTTTAGCTCCCACTTATAAGTGAGAATATGTGGTATTTGTTTTTCCATTCCTGAGATACTTCACTTGGGATAATGATCTCCAATTTCATCCAAGTTGCTGCAAAAGACATTATTTCATTCCTTCTTATGGCTGGGTGGTACTCTATAGTATATATGTATATATATATACCACATTTTCTTTATCCACTCATCAGTTGATGGACACTTAGGTTGATTCTATGTCTTTGCAATTGTGAATTGTGCTGCCATAAACATTTGGGTGCAGGTGTCTTTTTCATAAAATGACTTCTTTTTCTTTGGGTAGATACCAGTAGTGGGATTGCGGGATTGAGTGGTAGGTCTACTTTTAGTTCTTTAAGGAATTTCCATACTTTTTTCCATTGATGTCGTGTAGTTTACATTCCCACCAGCAGTGCATAAGCGTTCCCTCTTCACTACATCCGTGCCAGCGTCTATTGTTTTTTGACTTTTTAGCAATGGCCATTCTGACAGGGGTAAGGTGGTATCTCATTGTGGTTTTAATTTGCATTTCCCTGATGATTAGTGATGCTGAGCATTTTTTCATATGTTGGCCATTTGTCTATCTTCTTTTGAAAAAAATCTGTTCATGTCTTTTGCCACTTTTTGATGGGATTATTTGTTTTTTTCTTGCTAATTTGTTTGAGCTCTTTGTAGATTCTGGATGTTAGCCCTCCCTTTGTCTGATGTGTAGTATGCAAATATTTTCACCCTTTTGTAGGTTGTCTGTTTATTGTTCATTTATTTCCTTTGCTGTGCGGAAAGTTTTTAGTTTAATTAAGTCCTATTT
The DNA here is from genome assembly GCF_000956105.1 of Propithecus coquereli. NCBI lineage: Eukaryota > Metazoa > Chordata > Mammalia > Primates > Indriidae > Propithecus > Propithecus coquereli. The sequence goes on from NW_012152285.1 coordinate 7,228,755, forward strand.
ATTTATTTTTTTGTAGCTGTCTTTGCTTTTGGGGTCTTAGTCATAAATTCTTTGCCTAGGCCAATGTCCAGAGGAGTTTTTCCTATGTTTTCTTCTAGACTTCTTATGGTTTCAGGTCTTACATTAAATCTTTAATCCGTCTCGAGTTAATTTTTGTATATGATGGAGAGATAGGAATCCAGTTTCATTCTTCTGCACGTAGCTATCCAGTTTTCCCAACACCATTTATGGAATAGGGTGTCCTTTCCTCGGTGTATGTTTTTGTCTGCTTTGTTGAAAATCAGTTGGTTGTAGCCATATGACTTTATTTCTGGATTCTCTGTTCTGTTGCTTTGATCTGTGTGTTTACCTTTATACCAGTACCATGCTGCTTTGGTTACTATAGCCTTGTAGTATAATTTGAAGTCAGATAGTGTGATGCTTCCAGATTTGTTCTTTTTGCTTAGGCTTGCTTTGGCTATTCAGGCTCTTTTTTGGTTCCATATGAAGTTTAGGATTGTTTTTTCTTGATCTATGAAAAATGATGTTGGTACTTTGATGGGAATTGCATTGACTCTATACATCACTTTGGGCAGTATGGACATTTTAACAATGTTGATTCTTCAAGATTGGTTTGGCTATTCTGGGTCTGTTGCATTTCCATATGAATTTTAGAATCAGTTTGTCAATGTCTGCAAAAAAAAGTGCCAGCTAGGATTTTGATAGCAGTTGGGTTGAATCTGTATATCAACTTGGGAAATAGCAGTGTCTTAACAATATTTAATCTTATGATATGTGAATATAGAATGTCTCTTCATTTATTTAGATCTTTAATTTTTTCCTCAATATTTTATATAGTTTTAACAGTACAAGTTTTAAGTTTTTTTTTTGTTACTATTGTAAATTAAACTGTTTTCTTAATTTCATATTTGAGTTTTTGTTTCTTTAAATCTTTTTTTTCCCTCTTTGTTCTTTAGATTGAGTACTTTGTACTGCTCTGGGAATACATGGAGGAATTGCAGTAAAATCTCCTAGAATATTTTGTTAGCTAGAACACTAATTTCGAATCATAATTAGGTAATAGAGTTTATGGAATGATCAGAGATTACTGTGAGTGTGGCTTGTTTTATTGGTGGCAGAAGAGGTGTTTTAGAAGTTCTTTCTTTTTTGTTTTAATGGAGTCTGATCTGCTTATATTAGAAAACTTCCTAACTGATTTGGAGGAAATGTATTTCTTTTCTGTTTAAAGGTGAAGTGGATCCTAAAGAGAGGATAGCACGCCAACGAAAACTATTACAGAAGAAACTTGGCCTTAATATGGGAGAAGCAATTGGAATGAGTACTGAAGAACTCTTCAATGATGAAGATTTGGATTATACCCCAACTTCAGCAGCCCTTGTAAACAAACAACCTGTAGGTAAAACGTTTGGTTGTTTGATTGCAAGTAATAAATACAAAGGGTTTGCTTTACTTTGCTTATGTAATTGTAATTTTTTAAAAATGCTGTGCTTATTTCTGCTCATTGCCGCTTAGTGCCACCAAAATTTTGTGTCTTTTAAACTGGATTTTTGGTGACAGATTCTACAGAGACAGAGGCTCAGCCTACTTACTAGACACTGGACAGTTAGATAAAAGATGTAGTGAACTTTATTTCCCCCTTTTCTTTTTTTAAGAGACATAGTCTCACTTTATCACCCAGTCTGGTGTGCAGTGGCCTGATCATATCTCACTGTAACCTCAAACTTCTGGGCTCAAACAGTCCTCCTACCTCA
>NW_012152285.1:7231645-7233767 GCF_000956105.1 Propithecus coquereli
CTAGCTCACAGCAACCTCAAACTCCTGGGCTCAAGCAATCCTTCTGCCTCAGCCTCCCAAGTAGCTGGGACTACAAGCATGTGCCACCACGCCCGGCTCATTTTTTCTACATATATTTTTAGTTGTCCAGATAATTTATTTCTATTTTTAGTAGAGACGGGGTCTCGCTCTTGTTCAGGCTGGTCTCGAACTCCTGACCACGAGCAGTCCTCCAGCCTCGGCCTCCCAGAGTGCTAGGATTACAGGCGTGAGCCACCGCACCCAGCCTATAAAGTATGTTTTTTAGGGTTGGGGTGTATGTGATGATGAATAACTTTTGCAGACAAGAAAAACAGTGGCAGATGCGGAGGGAAAAACAGTATAAAAAGGCAGAAATATAATGACAACTAGAAAGGAACAGAAGGAAATGGGGTAGAACAGGAAGTATAAGATATAAATAAAAAATAAAGAAGAAAATAGAATAAAGTAAAGGAGAATAAAAATGCAGTAATGTGATCGCAGTATGGGTAATTGAACATGGTATAAGAAAACGAATGGGCAAGTATATTAGAGAAAGTGGCTTATAGACCTCAGAATGGTTGGACATGGGATGGGCAACACCACTTTGGAATTTGCAAGATCCAGGTTTGGTTGGCCTTATAAATCATGGCCCTTGGGGGAAGTTGCTCAAGTTTAGTTCTTACCATAGACTCCTTACAGCTGCACTGCCAGTGGTTCCTGGACTAAGACTGCAGCAGAACATCCATAGTCTTTATCGTGTCTCCTTTGAATGGAAAAGAAGACAAAACGTATAGGCAGTGAGTGGTTAAGAGGAAAGGAACATGTGGGCTAAGTTGACTGTAGGATGCTGGACCAACCACTTTTGCCTGTAATTATTTTTATCTTTTTCAGCAGATAATGATTACCAGTTTCTTTTAGTGGCATTTACTCTTACAACTTTTACCTGGTATTGTGGTTATTTGAAGTCTCACCTTTTCAAAGCCTTCTCTGTGGGTTAGGATCATACATTTGTGCCACATATGTGGCATTAAAAAAAGTTAAGCATATGCATATCTGTTGAGAATTGAAAGGATAGGAAAGAAAGAGGAAAAGAATGAAATTATGGTATAGCCACACAGCAGGATAGTATGCGTGTGTCAAAAAAATGTGAGCAATCTGTATATACTGAAATTTATAGACTTCTGAGGTTAAGACTTTAGGGTATTACTTTTAATTTTAAAACTTTAAACTCAGCATTCTTTTATTCTTTAGACTCTTCAGGCAGCTGAATTGATTGACTCAGAATTTCGAGCAGGAATGAGCAATAGACAAAAGAACAAAGCTAAAAGAATGGCCAAATTATTTGCAAAACAGAGATCCAGGGATGCAGTGGAAACTAATGAGAAGAGGTAATAATCTTTTTCTGCTTTTTCACTTAAAACAATAACGCTGTGTAGTTTAAATCTGTGTCTGCTTGATTTATAAAAACATTTTGCTGACATTATGGTTTGCTGGCGAGTACCGTTTGGATTGTCTTACTCAGTTGTCAGAGAGTATTTGTTGTTACTAGGGACTAAGACCACTTCCCCAGAAAAATGTGCAGATTTTTTTTCTTACTGATTATTGGCTGTGAATGAGGGCTGAAGGTCCAAAAGTGGGAGAGCATTCTAGGCAGAGGGAATAACTGTAAATGCCTTGATTATGGGATATTCAAGAAACAGAAGGAAGGGCAGTATAGCTGGGATGAGTGGACAGAAGAATAGTAGAAAATGAAGTCAGAGAGGTGGTTTAAGGACCACAACTTAAGAAACACCGCATTAGTAAAGTGACAATTGTGGCGGTATTCCATTACCTGTTCCCCCAGCTGGGGCTATGCTAAATAGCAGGTAATAATCTAGGCTTGCTTACTTAATCCTGTTGTAGGAAAGAACTGTGGGTAAAGTCACTATCTTCATTTTGTTAATGAGTTAATAAAAGTGATATCCATGCATAGCTTAGAGCAGCATTTCCCAAAAGTTCAAAACTAAAAGTGCAGATTCTTGGGCCCCACTCAGATCTGTTAAATCAGAATCTTCAGTGGTGTTCAAGAAGTATTTGAGAAAATGATGAACAATAGTGAATAATAAGTGAATAATAAAAATAA
>NW_012152285.1:7235777-7237308 GCF_000956105.1 Propithecus coquereli
TAAAATAGACCTTTTGAACTAGTAGCAATTCTGTTTTTCTTACTAGACAAATGAATGGCCTTTGGAAAGCTTTTGTGAAGAACTTTGCAATGACCTTTTTAATCCCTCCTGGGAGGTAAGATTTCTTCATTACAGTTTCTCTCAGCTCTATTTTCTGTGCTAATGAAGGGAACAATGTTAAGAACTGTATACTTTTGTCAGAGTCCCTATTCTTCCTGTGTTCCTCTCAGGACTCAGGGCACATCATATCAGTTGACCTAAGTAGAAAACTTTAGACCAATTTTCACCGTTCATATCCTTCTAATCATATTCTGTAGTGAATTGTTTTATTTCTGTTCATTGTTTCTACTATAATCTAAATGCTTATGTATCTCTCTCGCAGTCAGTAAAAATTGCTTCCTTTCCTTTGGAAGTGAATAATTTTGATTGATCAAGAACAATAGTTTCCAAACAAGCTTTTTAGACTCAGAAATCTTTAGAGAAGATCTTGAACAGGTTCCAAAATATAGAAAAGATGAAAGAATGAAGCTCCTCTGGTTGAAGTTGAGGGGTGGTAGATTCAAACCATTCTGTCCCCTTTCAGTTCTTCTTTGGGTAATTTAAAAAATAGTACTTCAGAATGCCTTTTAGCAGCCTTTCTGTTCCTTGGTGTACTTGTCTTTGAAGTTGTTGAAGTCTTAACTCAAATTGAGTCTTGAATAACTGGGTACAGTGTCAGCAGCTTATTTTTTCCCTTCCTGATGACACTGTGGAAAATATACTTACCTTCTCTAAGAAAGGTGATTTATCCCACAGCTACAGTGAAGGATTAGTCATGAGACATTTTATTTGAATCGCCTTCTTTTGGCACTTAGCACTTACCACTGGTAGCTTTGGAACTTAGTTTTTTGTTTTTTCTTTTTTTTCTGTTTTTGAGACAGGTCTCGCTCTGCCTGGGCTAGAATGCAGTGGCATCATCATTGCTCACTGCAGCCTCAAACGCCTAGGGATCCTCCTGCCTCAGCTTCCCAAGTAGCTGGGACTACAGACATGTGCCACCATGCCTGGCTTATTTTTTTAATATTTTGTAGAGATGGGGGTCTCACTATTGCCTGGGCTGGTCTTGAACTCCTGGCTTTAAGCAATCCTCCCATCTTGGCCTCCCAAAGTGCCAGGATTACAGGCGTGAGCCACCATACCTGGCCTGTTTTTTCTTTTAAAGAGATACAGGGTCTTTCTTTGTCACCCTAGTTGGTGTGCAATGGCTATTCATAGGCACAATCATAGTACACTGCATACTTGAACTCTTAGGCTCAAGTGATCCTTAGCCTCCTGAGTCACTGGGACTGAAGGCATGTGCCACTGCGCTGGGCTGGAACTTAGTTTTGATGCGTATATTTCTAAAATGTTGTTGGGGCTATAAAGAACAGTAGATGATACTTTCTTCTCCCTTGCTGTGGATAGTGCTGAATGCACCTAGAGGGTAGTGGAGTGGCAGCCATGTGGATTTATATCACAAAAAGATTTTAAAATAGCTATTTTCTTGTTTGAT
>NW_012152285.1:7238719-7242251 GCF_000956105.1 Propithecus coquereli
TAATCAAAGGGGATATGGGCAGTATTTTATCTTTGATTTTGGACCTAAGGTTTTCCCCTAGTCACCTGTAAAAAGTATGATCTTTATCTATTTTTTAAAAGTATTGTGTTTTAACAGATGATTCAGCAGCATCAGGAGTGGTTGGAAGACTTGGTTATTAGACTCCTTTGTGTTTTTGCCTTAGACAGATTTGGAGACTTTGTTTCTGATGAAGTAAGTATCACCTCAGGGAGGCTTTGCCCGATCATATTTCAAATTCTACAAAATAAGTTTTTGCAAATATAAGTTTTCTTTTTTCCTCTGTAGGTTGTGGCACCAGTTCGTGAAACTTGTGCTCAAACATTAGGTGTGGTTTTAAAACACATGAATGAAACAGGAGTGCATAAGACTGTGGATGTGCTGCTAAAATTACTTACGCAAGAACAATGGGAGGTTAGACATGGTGGTCTTCTGGGAATAAAATATGCTTTGGCAGTCCGTCAGGTAAGTACTTCAGTTTTTGAAGGATACATGGGAGGGTTTTTTTCACCTTTATTTTCATTGATCATTCAAAATGGCCCTAGAATCCTTAGTGTTACAGAGAAGCCAGTCCTTCAGGATTTGTCTTCTTGATACAGTGTCGTAGAAATAGGTGGCACTGATAAGAATTTAAATATAAATCAAAAGGTGGTTACATTGTTTGCTCTTTAGGGTCAAGTATTGTTTTTCCTCTTTAAATCCATTGCTGCAGTTAATTCAGTGCTTTTCGTGTTTTGTTTTAACTCATTTAAATATTGAATACATGCACTGAGGGCTTTAAGGCACAGTGCTAAGTTATACAGCGTACATACAGCAGAATAGACATGAAATCTACCTTAGGAAACTTAAAGTAAATGTAAAAGCAGCAACTTATATGGTCATGTACTTTGAGCATTAACTGTCAATGTTTTCTTTTATCCTTTATAACAAGGCTTATAAAAAGAAAATGCAGATAGTCTTATCATTTTCACATAGGGAAATATGTTCCAAAAAGTTAGATGCCTTGCTCAAGGTCACAGAACTAGTTAGGGTTAGTACCAGAACTAGAAACTAGATGATGGCATGTCAGTCCAAGGTTTCTTGTAATGTCATACTTCATCTAGGACAAAAATACCTGCATATGCACATAGTCTCCTACTTAGGAGCATTGATGTTCTCTTAGTAGGTTATTGAAAACTCTGATATGTTGTTTTTTCTGTTCTGACTAGGAATTTGGTTCCTATATTGGCCCACAGAAGCCTATTTCATTCATTAATATAATATGTCCGAAGTCTTTTATTAAACTAAAAGTGCTATATAATCTATGTATATACATAACACTTTTGTAGAAAAATTGATTCAGAATTCCAGTGAGATGCCAGTGAAACATCTCCTTTCCCTTTCTCCTTATTTCCTCACCATAGATCTGGTGATGGAATTAGGGACTTCCATAAACATTTGCCTTGACCCTGAGAATGATGCCAGCAGAGTATGAGTGTTGAGGGGAAAGCAGAGGTGTGGAAGGGGAGATAATGAATGAGGAGTTAGAGAGAGACCAAAACTCAAACTTTCCTTTCCTTTTCCTCTTCCTCTTTTCGTTTCCTTTCCTTTTTCCTTTTTTCTTTTCTTTTCTTTTCGACAGAATCTCGCTCTGTTGCCCTGGGTGGAGTGCAGTGATATCATCATAGCTCACTGTAACCTCAAACTCCTGGGCTCAAGCGATCCTCCTGCTTCAGCCTCCCGAGTAGCTGGGACTACAGGCACATGACATGACTTCTGGCTATTTTTTCTATGTTTAATAGAGACCGGGTCTCTTGCTCAGGCTGGTCTCAAACTCTTGAGCTCAAGCAATCCTCCTACCTCTGCCTCTCAGAATGCTAGGATTACAGGCATGAGCCACTGTGCCTGGCCCCAAAGCTTTTCTTGCAGTTTAATTTCCCTGAATGCTTTCCGGACTGGACCCTGGACCAGCATTGTGAGGGCCTTATTTCACTATCGATTATGACTATTTAATGCTTTGTCTCTAAATGCTTTTTGTCTCTTCCCTTGCTCACTTTCTTTCTATCGTAGCTCACTGCAACCTCAAACTCCTGAGTTCAAGTAATCCTCCTACATAACAGACTAGAACCTCCCTTTCTGTCCATAAAGGCAAACTTACAGGCCTTTTGAAGTTTTCTAAGGTGCCATTGTGGTTGTCTTTTTTTTTTTTTTTTAAACTGCCAGCAGCAAACCATTCCCTCTGATTCTGTGCATTTACCCAAACACTCTACCTCTTTTCTCCCTCTGCTTCCTTCTTTGCTTTTCCTGGCCCTTTTTAGTCTCTTCTTCCTGTGGCAACCACCCACTCCTGCCAATGAACAAAATCTTTTTTCTGTGTGCTGCTCTCTAGCCTCTATAGGGAACAGCAGAATTACATGCAAATGGAAAAATACCTTACTGATTTTTATAATGTTATCACTATTTCCTAGCAAGACCACTTCACAGTGAGATTCCTAGGAGTAGCCTGTGGGGAGATGACTCTGTTGGGGAGAAATGATAAGAGCTTAAATTGGAATAATGAGAAGCAAGACTGTATGGCTTTTCTTTCACTCCTGTCTCATACCCCCTTTGGTTTTCAGTGATGTTGAATGAGAAATGGAAGCTGAGGTTCTAGAATAGGGGTTTGTATGTGTGTGTGTGTTTAAGCAGAGAATTCATAGCCTCACCTAGAAAACACGTTCTAATGTTTTAAGTCACATCGAATAATGTAGTGCTTAATGCCATTGTAGTCTTTTTTAAATGGGATTAGTTACGTAGGCTTCTACTGATGCTTTGGTTTTTTTCTGTTTCTGTTATTCTTCTTTTTTGCTTTGTTTTGTTTTTTTGTTGAAGGCAGAATCTTGCTGTGTTGCCCTGGGTAGAGTGCAGTAGTGTCATCGTAGCTCACTGCAACCTCAAACTTCTGGGTTCAAGTGATCCTCCTGCTTTAGCCTACTGAGTAGCTGGGACTACAGGCATGTGCCATGATGCCCAGCTAATTTTTATATTTTTAGTAGAGAGGGTGTCTCTCTTGCTCAGGCTGGTCTCAAACTCCTGACCTCAAGTGATCCTCTTGCCTTGGCCTCCCAGAGTGCTAGATTATAGGCATGAGCCACCACAGGAGGCCGACGTGATTCTTTTTTAATAAATACAGTCATAATGATGTTTTGGTCAACGATGAACCACATAAATGGCACTATGAGATTATAATACAGTATTTTTACTGCACCTTTTCTGTGTTTAGATATGTTTAGATACTTACCATGTGTTACAGTTGCCTACAATATTCGGTAAAGTACCATGCAGTACAGGTTTGTAGCCTAGGAGCAATAGCCTATTGCTAAATCATTGCTATATTGATATTCCTGTATAATCTAAGTTTGTGTAAGTACAATGACGCAATCACCTAATAACACATTTCTCAGAACTTATCCCCATCATTGAACATGTGTGACTATAAATATTGAAATTTATGCTGTCATATGGCAGATTTAATTTAAAAATGTTTAAGTATAAT
>NW_012152285.1:7243327-7264139 GCF_000956105.1 Propithecus coquereli
TCTTTCTATTTTTAGTAGAGACAGGGTCTCGCTCTTGCTCAGGCTGGTTTCAAACTCCTGAGCTCAAACAATCCGCCCGCCTCGGCCTCCCAGAGAGCTAGCAAGCAGTATTTTTAGAGCTCAGAAACTAAATTTGTCTTTTTATGATGATTAGTACCATTTTAAATGAACTAAAATTGCTTTGCATAAAGAGACATATCTGTGTCTCCAGTGTTGTTTTCACGGTTTAATTTTTTACGTAAATAGAGTATTGGTTGTTTTATTTGCTGAATTCTCCTGTCCATATGAGCCTGGTTAGGAAGGGAAGTGCCAAAGTAGAATTGAATAGCACTAAAAAAAGGGTTAGAGAATTGTTAGAGGCAAATAATGTCTCCTCCTTAACTTTGATCAAAACTGGCACTGTCCAAGAGTCATTGGAATTATATGTGGTGTTGAATCAGTAGTGACCCCTGGGATACAATTAGGCAGGGCTTGTGAATATTTTGTGTAAAATTGGTAATTGTTTTCTTGAAAACCAATCTTATAGGTACCCTTCATTATAAATACATTATGGGATGCTCTTCTGGAACTAGATGATCTAACAGCTTCAACAAATAGTATTATGACTCTTCTTTCATCCTTGTTAACTTATCCTCAGGTCCAACAATGCAGGTAAATATTTCTAATTAATGGAATAAAGTAAAAAGCCTTTACATACCTTTCCAGATAATTAAGCCTAAACAAAATATTTTGGCACCTTTAAGAATAGTACTGTAAGTTGAGATTGCCAAAGAGTACTATTTTCAGGGGGCCTTTTCTTCTTCTAGCCACTAGCACATTTGGGGAAGGAGCTTATAAATTATAAATATCATTTTCCTTACCGTTTGGTTACTTCAGTTATATAATTCATTACCCTGTTTATCTTATAATAGTTTACTTTAGAAATATAATTGTTGCATATTATTTCCAGCTCTAGCTGCAGAATATAGAATTTTAGCCTTATTTAATGACATTTGTTAATGGGATTATCATTGAACCTCAGCTTTATATTTTCTAAAACTTCCCCTCTGTAAACTTTTTCTTTATAATGTACATTTCTTCAACTCTTGTTCTTGATTTTACCAGTTACTTATGAGGAAGGGAACACATAATAATGTAATACAATGCTCAAAATCAAAGATGAGATAAAGCCAGAAACATACACCAAAAATTTAAAGTGTCATTGATTTTCCTATCCTGATATTTGAAGTGAAGATCAGCTAATTAATGTATTCCCTATCTTTTAGACAGACTCCTGAATATTATTATATCAGAGATAGAGAATAGTATCCTTAGAGATAGAGAGGAAAAAATTATTATGCAATTTTCAAAAATTCACAGATGAGAAAATTAATGTCTTTAGTGAGGACATTCAGTGACTAGAAAAACTAGATAATATAAGAAAATGAAAGAATATAGTGAAAATTTTGTTCATATGCTTATGATTATAGATGATTTCTGGCTCTATGAGTGACTATTTCCAGTGAAAACCATAGATGTGTGAAAAACATGTAGAGATTGTTTTAAATAATACTGACCTACTACTGGTAGTACTTTAATGCTAAATTTATGTTAGTAGACAGCCCACAAGTAGGCATAGCAAAATAAGTGCCCATGAAAGCAAAAATGAAATGATAATGCAAAGACTACTATTTTCAAGAGGCCTTTTCTTCTTCTAGCCACCAGCACATTTGGGGCAGGAGCTTATAAACCCATCATATATTGGGCTTCCTAATTTTTGGATATTTTTATGACTAATGAAAGCTATACAATTTGAATGAGTTAATCTATGTGAAAACCCTCTGTAAGCTGCAAAATGCAGGGGTTTTTAATTACTGTAAAACGTGGGGTAGTAAACTTTTTCTATAAAGGCTCAAATAGTGAATATTTTTGCTTCGTGAGCCAGACAGTCTGTCAAAACTAACTCTGTCACTGTAGTACGAAAACAGCTATAGACAATATATGTAAAGTAATGAATGTGCCTGTGTTTCAATAAAACCTTTATTTTAAAAAAAATGGGTGGGATGGATTTGGCCTATGGGCCTTAGTAGATGGTGTCAGGAAAAACTAGATAATATAAGAAAATGAAAGAATATAGTGAAAATTTTGTTAATGTGAAATAATGTAGATTTCCATCTTTTTTGTTTCAAAATTGCCTTATTAGAAAATTTTCTTCATATATTGTGATATTTGGCAGATACTTTCCAGCTTATGTAAGAAGAAATGCAGCATGTCATTTGAAGCATGAACAATTATACTATTAACAAGACCTTGTTATAGTGCTTTTATGTATTTTGAGTCTTTTTTATGTCTGTGTATGCATGTGTTTAAATTAGAATTTTATAAGTTAACTTACTAAATGTGTAAGTAAGTGTAAGAAGTAATGTTCATACAAACCTGCAAGTAATTAAAATAGTGTTAAAAGATAGGCCTCCTGAGAGGAACCACAAAAGACAAACAAATAGTTACACTGGTATATTCTTTTTTGTTCATGCCTTTTTCTACAGAGGCATATATTTCAAATGCTGCTTATCAATCACTTCCTAATTCCAGGTAACTTACAAATAGTTCATGACTGTGACAGGAATCTTGTGGTTCAAGCTAGCCTAGACCTGGCTTTGCTTGTTTCCCCATTTAAAATCTAATCTGTAAGAAGGAAGAAATTTGAGTTTTCCTTACTTAGTAATGCTAAATCAGAGTAATAAATTTCAAAGCTACTACCATACCACCTCTTGCTCATTTGATATATTGCAGAGATGACTCCAAAGAGGGAAACCTTTGGGTTTAGCCATGGGGAAGGAATAAGGATTAGCAATTCTGATTGTGTAGGCTTACTACTAGCTATTATAAGATACATGTCCTATTTTCCTGAGTAAGAATAATTATAAGGGCAGTTATATTGGCAAATTATAACTTGATAAGGATAATACATAGGATTAGTGCCATAGAAGAACCTAATGTTAGTATTTCTACCCTTCATTACTGCATTTGCTCTGGCTCTTCTGGTGCTATAATAACAGTTTTGAATGACAGTGTTAAGGGAATGTTCATATGAAAATTGTATTATCTTTTTAGAATTTATTCATTAAAAAGTCACTTTTTGTCAGCATCACTAGGTCCACATGAGAATGATATTTAGATACTGTATCTACAGAGTTTCTACTGAGAATAAGTAAGATTGATTTGTGTCTCCTTTATTAGTATTCAGCAGTCACTCACAGTTTTAGTTCCACGTGTCTGGCCTTTTTTGCATCACACTATATCATCAGTTCGAAGAGCCGCATTGGAAACTCTGTTTACGTTATTATCAACACAGGACCAGGTAAGAACTAATAACTATATACAGCAATCTTGAAACTTATATAAATTAATTTTGTAAAACAAACCTGACCATTAGCTTACTTTTGCTGCATACTCCATGATTAGGAGAATTCTGGGCCTAGTAGAAGTGGTATGGTAACCATGTGGAGATACATATAATCACTGTGAGGGCAGAAATATTTTAATATTTTATTGTAGGTTGTATTCTTAGCACTTGGAATAGTGCTTAACACATAGGAGGTACTGAGTAAATATTTGTTGAATGAATGATTGCTTAGTCCCTTCCTGTTGGAAACCTGTTATTTAGTCTTTGCTTGCTCTTTTTCTGTATGAGTGACTATTGGGTGGTTGGCAGAACTCATCCCAGGTTAGAAGGCTGCATTTGAAGCTCTGAAGTATAACTGTTAAAGACTGACCATGGAATTCCCAGGCTCTTGCCTCCTCTTAAAGATTACTCAATCTGAAGAATATGCTATTTCCAAGGATATAGTATACTTGAGGAGTCGTGTATTGTGATGCCTATAGAGATCATTCAGGTAATATCAGTGTGTGAATGGAGCCTGTAGGGAGCTGAGGAGTCCTTGCCCTGTTTTTTATAAAAAGCTTCACATTCCTATTTTTTAAATAACCTTATAGGTCAACCAAAATACTTAGAATTTAGGAAAATATCAGTAAGAATTCCATTCTTCTAGCATGATATTATACATAGGTACTATAGTTTGGGCCAATCATCTTTAAAAAACAGTGGTTAATTTTTTTAAACAATAGATTATCGCATGAATAAATGCCTCTTTTATGTTTACTAACTGTGCGTTTCCATGTGAATTAGGAATATTCCATGTAGACGTGCTTTAATCTTCAGCATGGTATTGTATTGAACTTTTGTGAATAAACATCTGTAAATTTTGTTTTGCATTATACCTTTGCTTTTTGTCTAATCAGAATCTACTCTGGAACAACTGTCAGGTCTGTTTTATAATTCTCAGTAGATCAGGCATGGGCTGATGTGACAACTGGCATGGGGTGTTCTTAATTTTCATTTCATCTTTGTTTTAATTTTGTGATTTTTGCCTAAATGTTTTTGATATTCTTAAATTCACTTTATATAGATCCCTTGAAGTTATCATATTTCTTCCTTTCACATGATTCTTTTTTTATATATAGACTTTATTTTTAAGAACAGTTTTAGGTTTACAGAAAAGTGGAGGGAAAAGTACAGTTCGTATATACCCTTTTATATCCCTCCCACCACCCATACATAGTTTCCCTTATTGTTAACATCTTGCATTAGTGTGACACATTTGTTACAATTGATGAACCAATATTGGTATGTTATTTTTAACTGAAGTCCCTACTTTACATTAGGGTTCACTTTTTGTGTTGTAGAATCTACAGCTTTTGACAAATGTACAATAATGATATGTACCCATGATTACCGTATCATACAGAGTAGTTTCATTACTTTGAAAATCCCTTTCTTTCCCTCTCCCTGAACCCTTGGTAACCACTGATCTTTTTATTCTCTGTTTAGTTTTACCTTTTCTGTAATGTCATATAGTTGGAATCATAGTATGTTGCCTTTTCAGATTGGCTGCTTTCACTTAGCAATATGAAATTAAGTTTTTGCCATGTCTTTTCATGGCTTGATAGCTCATTTCTTTTTATCACTGAAGAATATTCCATCATACAGTAGACCACAGTTCATTTATCTATTCACCTATCGAAGGACATCTTGGTTGCTTCCAAGTTTTGACAATTATCAATAAAGCTGCTGTATACATCTGTGTGCAGGTTTTTATGTGGACCTAAGTTTTTACCTCCTTTGGGTAATTACCAAGGGGCATGATTGCTGGATTATATTGTAAAGGAATTTTTAATTTTTTAAGAAACTTCCAGACCATCTTCCAAAGTATCTATACCATTTTGCATCAGTGAGTGAGAGTTCCTGTTCTCTACAGTCTGGCCAGCATTTGATGTTGTCAGTGCTCTGGATTTTGGCCATTCTAATAGATGTGTAGTGGGATATCATCATTGTTTTAATATCTAGTTTCCTGGCACCATATATGAGAGTCATCTTTTCATACACTTATTTGCCTAGGCTTTATTTTTTAGAGCAATTTAGGTTCATGCAATATTGAAGGGAAAGTACAGAGTTTCCATATACCCCATCCCTTATCCTCTACACAGCGTTCCCCACTGTCAACATCCCACACCAGAGTGGTACATTTGTTACAATCAGTGAACCTACATTGACACATCATTATCCACCAGAATTATAGTTTACATTACGGTTCACTCTTGGTGTTGTACATTCTATTGGCTCAAGAAATGATGTTGTGTGTCCACAATTATATCACATAGAATATTTTCACTGCCCTAAAAATTCTCCGTGCTCTACCCATGTATCTTTTCCTCCCTCAGTTGTTTTTAATAATTATAAAGTAGAATTTACTAGAGTAACAAAGTTTGTAGCCTGAGAAGATGACTGTGTAGTTTATATCACATTTATGGGTTATAAATATAGAGGGACATCTTCCTTTATAAATGTGACTTTGGGCTCTATAAGCAACTGCTTAGATTGCCAATGATGGGGGGAAATCAGAAATAAAAAGAGATTATGGAAAAGTAATATTAAATTATTTGCTTATTTCTATGATAGCTTTCTTAGTTCTGTTAAGATTGTCCTTAATTTTCTCTGATGAGAAAAGAAAGAGAACTTTTCTTCTTCCTAGCTTCCCTTTTCCTTTCAGTAAAAAGTAAAATTAAGGCATAGCAAAAAGTGGTGAGAATTCTCCCTCAGCTAATGATTTTGTAGGCTGTTTTAAACTTCTTTCAAACCATCTTGAGAACATACAACCTTGGTCCTATCTTTGTCATTAGTTTTCCATTGGCTAGAAAATTATAGTGGCTTTCTAAGTTATACACATATTATCCCTAGAACTTATAGGTCTCTGGAATGTCAGTTAAAAATTTCAAATTTCTCTTCAGTCTGTTCCAGATGTTTTTTTGTTTTTTTTTTTTTCTTTAAAAAAGTCAAAGGGACTGGACCAGGTGTGGTGGCTCATTCCTGTAATCTTAACACTTTGGGAAGCTGAGGCAGGAGGATCACTTGAGCCCAGAAGTTTGACGTTGCAGTGAGCTATGATAATGCCATTGCACTCTAGCCTGGGCAACAGAGTGAGACCCTGTCTTAAAAAGGAAAGAAAGGGGGGGGGTAGTCAGGGGCTGTAGTAGCTGCTGTGACTAGTTACTAGAATTTTTCTGATGGTCAGGCCTATTCATTGAGCTTGTAATGATTTGAACAGCTGTAGACAACATGTGGGATTCCTTGTTCTGAGAATTCTGAGCACACAATAGATAACTTGGGTTAAGCACTATTTGGTTGATTGATTTGGTTAGACCTATGAATTGTTGAGAAATTCCTTAGATTGAAATTCTTAACCTAGGCTTAAGGAGATCTCTGAAAGCCCTGAAATTGGAAGCAAAATATTATGTATACCTAAGTATGTACATATGTGTGTTTTTCTAAAAAAAGAGTGTGCATAGCTTTCATCAGATTTTCAAAAGGTCCCTGACCCAAAATACATTAAGAACATTTGCCTTAATTTTGTTGTGAACTCCAAGTAGAAGATTCTAGGTTGGATGTCATCTTATAATTCATTACTTGCATTATTGGTGAGCACAATAATAAGCTCTGATCATTTAGCACAGCAGCAGTCATCTGATCATTTTTCAAATTTTCCTGACAAAGCAATGAGGTATGATGTAACCAAGGAGATGTTGTTGGTTAGGGTTTGGTTCCATATGGAGGATGATTTCTACTTATTTGAGGCAAAATTCAGTGTTGTTAATGATAATCAGACTTTTTCTACCTCCTCAAGTGATTATTTGCCATGGCTATGCAATTTCTCTAAACCATTGGAATAATAAATACAGTATTTGTTGCCTCAAAGTCTTGTCAAAATCTATAACCAGTTGAACCTTTTTGATAAAGCTATGCAGTCTTTGGTTAATACGTTTATTATTCAACTTACAGCTCTTTAAGGAAGCTGACATTTGGAATTATATGCTATAGCTTTGATTCTGTGTTTGTTTTCAGAACTCTTCGTCTTGGCTTATACCTATCCTGCCTGATATGCTCCGACACATTTTTCAGTTCTGTGTTTTAGAAAGCAGTCAAGAAATTCTGGACCTCATTCACAAGGTACATAGTGAATATGTTTGCACTCCTTTTCCTAGTAACTTTGTAGATTTTTTTAAAATTTCATAATTGCTGTACTGTTGGTCAGGGACTTTAAGAAATTTGAAATCATCCAAGAGACTTGGAAAGTCCAGAGATCTGCAAGATGAGATGGGGAACTAGGTTTTTTATGGGATGTAATAGTTAAGCTTTGGTTGACCATGCTTCTTCCTCTTACTGAGTATCTTTTGGGATCTATTGGTAATACAGAGTCAAATTATCATGTATTTTTTCCTTAGCAAAATTGGTCATGAGTGTTGGAATCTTTAAAGGAAGGGCCGTTTGATATATTTAATAGCATTTATGGAGGGAAATGGCACTGTTGCACCTTTTTAGACTCTGTTAAGTTAATCTTCAATTGTTACCCTCTAAGGTGGCTCATTATTGACAGCCTTGGATTAACAGTAGTGTTACTTCTACATGCTGGTCCTAGCCCATTAAATGTTAGGCATCAAGAAAGTGCCTTATTAAGATCATAAATCAAGACTTAGGCCGGGCGCGGTGGCTCACGCCTGTAATCCTAGCACTCTGGGAGGCTGAGGCAGGCGGATTGTTTGAGCTCAGGAGTTCGAAACCAGCCTGAGCAAGAGCGAGACCCCGTCTCTACTAAAAATAGAAAGAAATTAATCGGACAACTAAAAACATATAGAAAAAAAAATTAGCCAGGCATGGTGGCGCATGCCTGCAGTCCCAGCTACTCGGGAGGCTGAGACAGAAGGATTGCTTGAGCCCAGGAGTTTGAGGTTGCTGTGAGCTAGGCTGGCGCCACGGGACTCACTCTAGCCTGGGCAAAAGAGTGAGACTCTGTCTCAAAAAAAAAAAAAAAGATCATAAATCAAGACTTATACTGTTTTTAATTTCTATTAGGATATTACCACCTCTAAATTTAGCAGAGAATTTTTATTAGGAGCTACTATATCTTGAAGTGTGTGTTGAATATAAGACTGCATTAACATTGAGTCTTACGATAAATGCAAAGGGTTTATTGAGATTTTCACAACTCTGTGTTATTTTTATGGGCATATTTTATTTTGAAAGGTTTTCATAAATTATTGAAGAAGATTCCTTTATTCCCCCCTTGAAAAAAAAACTTCCCTTTGCATTACTTTTTAGTATACAAACCTATCAAAAAATAGCACCATATTTCAAAATAAGCGTTTGTATTGAATTTTTAAATTAATCTCTGTGCTATTTTCTACTTTCTTTTTTTAATTCAGTATTCCTAAAAATAAGTATTAGGTTTTGTTAGCACTTATTGGAAAAATTTCACCTCCCTGTTTTCCTTTTATACTGTAGGTTTGGATGGAGCTGTTGAGCAAGGCTTCTGTTCAGTATGTGGTAGCAGCTGCTTGCCCATGGATGGGTGCTTGGCTTTGCTTAATGATGCAGCCTTCTCACTTACCTATTGATTTAAATATGTTGCTAGAAGTAAAAGCGAGAGCCAAGGTAAGTGTATAGGGTCATAATGTATTTGTATGTTCAACTCACAATTATTAACATAGTAGCCATGTAAGAAATCTGTATTACTTTGTTAAATGTGATTTCATTAATTTAATATAAGTAAGGAGAAATTTTTATTTTATTAGGACCCTGACAAAATGAGTAGTAATTTTTATCCATTAAAATTTTCTGAAAAGAACTATTTTACTGGGATTCTAACAAATGATTGTATTTTTATTGTTGCCTACTAAATTTTAATGATTACTCCTTAATTATTATTTTCCCTCCCCCTTTCCCTCTAGGAAAAAACAGGTGGTAAGGTGCGCCAAGGCCAAAGCCAGAATAAAGAAGTACTTCAGGAATATATTGCAGGTGCAGACACCAGCATGGAAGACCCAGCCACCAGGGATTTTGTGGTTATGCGGGCCAGAATGATGGCAGCCAAGTGAGTATATGTTAAGTGTCAGGTAATCATAAGTTCACTGGTCTGGCTTTCAAAGGTTATTTAACCAAAGGATTTCTCTGATGTGTCTGTCAGTACTTCTTTTATCACACTAGTTACAGCTTAAGAAAAAATTAAAAAGTAATTAAATATTTTTAATTTTTTTAAGTTTTAAAATACAATTTGTATCTTCTTATGAAGATAAGATAGGAGTTGTTTCTTCTATGGGAAAAGTTATGGCTTCAGTAAGGGAAATTTTACTTCAAGTAATTTCTATAGTAACTTCCTTTTTTCTCCCTCTCAGGTTGTTAGGAGCACTTTGCTGCTGTATTTGTGATCCAGGTGTAAATATGGTAACCCAAGAAATTAAACCAGCTGAATCCCTGGGCCAGTTACTGCTCTTCCATTTGAACTCCAAATCTGCCTTACAGAGGATTAGTGTAGCTTTGGTAATCTGTGAATGGGCTGCTTTACAGAAGGTAAGATTTTGTCCCAAAAATAATAAAGACAAATTAAGTGAACCAATTTCCACTAGCTGTTAGTATTATTTACGTCATATTTTATAACAGCAAAGTGAAAATATTCTCTGTATAAAAATCCAACAGTTATAGAAAGTATTACGGATTATATTGAACATTATTTCTATCTTTACCTTTAACCCTAGACATTTTTCTTAGAACCACCATTCTTGTACCTGAGAATACGAGCTATGCCCATACTTAATGTTTGCTCTTGACCCTACAGTATGTTAAGAAATGTTCCTATTAAAAATGTGTATATGGCCGGGCGCGGTGGCTCACGCCTGTAATCCTAGCACTCTGGGAGGCCGAGGCGGGCAGATCATTTGAGCTCAGGAGTTCGAGACCAGCCTGAGCAAGAGCGAGACCCCGTCTCTACCAAAAATAGAAAGAAATTAATCAGACAGCTAAAAATATATAGAAAAAAATTAGCCGGGCATGGTGGTGTGTGCCTGTAGTCCCAGCTTCTCTGGAGGCTGAGGCAGGAGGATCGCTTGAGCCCAGGAGTTTGAGGTTGCTGTGAGCTATGATGATGCCATGGCACTCTAGCCTGGGCAAGACAGTGAGACTCTGTCTCAAATAAAAAAAAAAAAAAAAAAAGGTGTATATATGGAAGCAGTCCAGAAACTGTTGGTCATCCATTCTTCTAGGTTTTGAGTATTAGAGATCCGTTTGTATGGATAGTAGCAATGGCAGAATTTTAAATCACAGGAAAAATAAAATCTCCACATTTAAATCAAAATCTTCATGTTTCCAATAAATCATTCCCTTCTATCCTCTTTAATGTTTACTTCTATTAATAGTAAGATGTACGATTTTGTGTAAGACTTGCTTCTGTAAATCAAAGAAACTTCCTACTGGCTTTGTTTGTTGACTGGAATTCTGGAAATTTAACTGTCTGCACTTGCTGTGAGAGTTGCTTGTTACTGCCTGTTAGCAGTTTGTCAAAGCTGTGTCTAAACGTAATTGAGCCATGCTCTATTACAGCTGAGACCCCTGCTTTGCCTCTGGAAAGAAGCAAAGCTCATCTATTTTTAGGCAGGACTCGGTGTGCTGGAGAGGCAGTGATGCTATGTTTTTGTGCCTCTCAGACTCAGCAGCAAGTGTTGACAGTTCGGTTTCTGGACCCTCACAGAGCTTCTCTGGACTTACTCTGTGAAGCCCAGGCTGATCACCCAGATCCCACAGAACCCCTCATGGCTCACCACTGAGGCCATTCCTCCTCTGGTTGGGGCAGGCAACAACCAGAGAGAGTGGGAAGGGTTAGTTAAATTTGGGGGCAGGTAAGTAGCTTTTAAATTATGTATCCATTTCTACAATATGGCATGTGAAGCTGTGGGCTCAACTGTTAAGAAATCTAATAATGAGTTTTTAAATCACATTTTTAGTTAGTGCATGCTAGATTTTTTTCTGACTGATTTCTTTTTTTACAGAAATATACTTTAAAATCTGTGCTTTCTATATATACACATATAAACTTGGAATAAATTCAGAGTAAAGTAAGAGTAATGAGGTAGAAAATTTAATGGAATTTTAATAGTTCTGTGTGCATGTTCTTTAGTTATTCATATTAAAATTTTAGAGTAGCTTGGGTATAATACCTTTCTCTAACTAACTATGTTCTGGGAAGTAACAGAACATAGATTCAAAATACATAGGAATTGAGAACTTGGTAGTCAACAAGGGAAGATTTAGGTATCTATATGTTGATATATTTTTCCTCACGATTTTTTGTCTATTATATTTTAGGAGTGTAAAGCTGTTACCCTAGCTGTGCAGCCACGTTTACTTGCTATCCTTTCAGAACATTTATATTATGACGAAATTGCTGTTCCATTCACACGAATGCAGAATGAATGTAAACAGCTCATATCATCATTAGCTGATGCACATATTGAAGTTGGTAATAGAGTAAACAACAATGTTTTAACAATAGATCAAGCTAATGACCTGGTGAGTAAAATGAAATAGCTCTCTTAATTTTAGATAGAGTATGAGAGTAGGAATAGAAATTTATTGTGACATGTTTACCACAAAAACCTACCAATATGTTGAGTCTGTCTGTGGCTTGGTAGCCTGTCACCTCTGTCCTTTAGAAAGGTTTTTCATTGTATTGACTTTTTTTCAAATAAGAGGATAGGAAAGAAATTTTTTTTAAACTCAAATTCTGACAAATCAATGCATCTTTATTAGAAAAAGCTGTTAAATTTTGTCATTTCAGTTTTACTTAAGACTGGCAGAGTATAGAAATTACTGCTGCTACAATTTCTTCTCTCTACTCCCAGCCTATAATGAAAATAATCAAATGTACAGAAAACGTGAGAGAATTACACAATGAACACTCATACACAACAGCTAGATTCTACAGTTAACACTTTACTAAATTTGCTTTATCACATATATATTCAACTGTCTACTCCTCTATCTAACCATCAATCTGTCTTATTTTTTTGATAACATTTCTGTTAGTTTCAGATACCAGTACACTTTAGCATGTATATAATTAACTAAAATTCAATGATTGTTTATGATTTTTTGCTCTGTTTTGAGGTTAAGTTTATGTAGTAAAGTACACGAATCTTAGGTGGACCATTTGATGAATTTTGACAGATGCATATACCTATGAAACCCAAACCCCTATCAAGATACAGAACACAATCATCTCTACTTCCCAGTCAATCTCTGCCTCTCTCTGCCCCCAACTAACCATGATTCTGATTTTTCTCCCACTGTAAATTACTTTTGCCTGTTCTACAATTTCATATAAATAGAATTATACATTGTGATCTTTGGTGTAAGGATCTTTTTCAGCATGATGTTTTTGAAATTTATCCATGTTATATGTATCAATAATTCTTATTTATTGCTGAATTTTATTCCATTGTATGCATATACCACAATTAGTTTAAGCCATTTTCCTATTGACGGATACTTGGGCTGGTCCCAGTTTTGGCTGTTGTGAACAAAGCTGCTATATAAACATTCTTCTATAGCTATTTTTGTGGACTTTTTTTTTTTTTTTTTTTCCGAGACAGGATCTCAATTTGTCATGTGGGCTAGAGTGCAGTGTCATCATCATAGCTCACTGAACCTCAAACTCCTGGGCTCCAGTGATCCTGCTGCCTCAGCCTCCTGAATAGCTGGGACTATAGGTGTGTGCTACCACACCTGGCTGATTTTTCTATTTTTTTTTTTTTTTGTTGAGACAGGGTCTCACTTGTGCTCAAGCTGGTCCCAAACTCCTGGCCTCAAGCAATCCTCCCACCTTGACCTCCCAAAGTGCTAGGATTATGGGCATGAACTCCTGTGCCCAGCCTGTGGATATATATTTTCATTTTTCTTGGATAAATATATAGGAATGGAATTGCTGGGTCATAAGACAGGTATATGTTTAGTTTTATAGGAAACTACAGATCTTTTCCCAAAGTAATTGTATCATTTTACCCTCTCACCGTCAATATGCGAGAGTTCTGTTTACTCTAAATCATCACTAATGTTTGGGGTGGTCAGTCTTTTTAATTTTAGTCATTCTGGTGGTTGTTTGATCACTGTGTCACTGTGGTTTTAATTTGCATTTCCTTGATGACTAATATGGTGAATACTTTTTTATCTCTTATTGGCCATTTGTATATTTTCCGTTCTGAAATGTTTGTTCGAACTTTTGTCCACTTTTAATTAGGTTGTTTACTATTGCATTGTAGGAGTTCTTTGTATATCTTGGCACAGTGTGGCTTGCCTTTTAATTCTCTTAATGGTGTCTGCATGAGCAGATATTTTAAATTTTGGTGAAATCTAATTCATCAGTTGTTTTCTTTTATGGTTATTGTGTTCTGTGACATGTGTAACCTTTTGCTATCTACAAGTAGCAAAGGTATTCACATATGTTTTCTTCTAAAGTTTTGTAGTTTTAGCTTTTATATTTAGATTTATCATCCATGTTCAGTTAATGTTTGTGTAAGTGTGAAGTGGAGGTTGAGGCTTATTTGTTTTTCTTATAGATACCTAGTTTTTCCAGCATTGTTTATTGAAAAGACTTTCCTTTCCCCGTTGGATTGATTTTGCACCTTTGTAAAACATCAACTGAATTACAAGTGTGAGTCTATACCTGGGCTCTATTTGCTTGGTCTATTTCTCTCTCCTTATGCCAGCATCAATGGCTTGATTACAGCAGCTCTGTACTTAATATGCCTGTAAGGTTGAGTAGTGTAAATGAGTTCTTCCTTTTTTGAGTTATAGGGTCAGAAATTGAACCACTTCATTTACGTTGGTCCCCATGAAATAGTAATCTTTATTTCTTTTATCGCCCTTTCTAGTTGAAATATATTAATAACATGGTTGAAATTTTTTTGTTCTCACTTGTAAGAGAAAGCTAAAATTACCACTTTTTCCCCCTGAGTTCTTCTTATATAAAGTTGTTTTTCTCATTGTTGTTATCCTGTAAATTTCCCCTTTTGCCTCCTCCAACCTTAAATCTCTCAAATTTTCTTTATGGTCTTGGTTCCCTTCCTACTATATCTGGGAACTTTTCTTTCTAAAGCTCATCACATGGCCCCTTTTTCAGGGTATTATGCAGAGCCCTTACTCCCCAGTGAAACTACCATTCTGCTTCATCAGTTGCATTAGTCAAGTTCTTTTGACCTGGGATAGAAGACAAGCATAAATATCAATCTTTGGAAGAGAGGATTGAGGGAAGGGCAGTTTTCAAAGGTCCATTGGCTAAGAGCCATTACCCTTTGTATCTGTCATTGAAATACCTATTTTCCTATTACCTGCCAAATATGGGCATTTCCCTGAGGTCTATCCCTGTCTTTTTCACCATCTTCATGATTTAATTCTGACCTATATGCCATCTACTCTCAATCTTTTTTTTTTTTTTTTCCCCTGGACACAGAGTCTCACTCTGTTGCCCCCCGGGCTAGAGTGCTGTGGCGTCAGCCTAGCTCACAGCAACCTCAAACTCCTGGGCTTAAGCAATCCCTCTGCCTCAGCCTCCTGAGTAGCTGGGACTACAGGCATGTGCTACCATGCCCGGCTAATTTTTTCTATATATTTTTAGCTGTCCAACTAATTTCTTTCTATTTTTAGTAGAGACTGGGTCTCACTCTTGCTCAGGCTGGTCTCAAACTCTGACTCCAGTGATCCTCCCGCCTCGCCTCCCAAAGTGCTAGGATTACAGGCGTGAGCCACCACGCCCGGCCTACTCTCAATCTTTTTTATATTCTTCTGTTAGGCATTTTTACTTAAATATCTCACTTCACTTCAGATTTAACCAAAACTGGGATTTTTTTTTTTAACAGAAAAATGCCCTTTTGTTCCAGAGTCACAAATCTTGTCAGCATTTTCTTTCTGAAAGTCTCATGTGTTTATTTTTTCTCTGTTTCCATTGTCACAGCCCAGTCAAAGGCCTTACTACTTTTAAGTCTAGGTCCTGACTTATCTTTAAGTCTCGAGGTAGTCTCTGGTCTATTTCATTCTGCATGCTGTGCTAGAATAGTAATGTACCTTTAGTGCCATTCTGAACATGTCCCTCCCCTGCTTAAAAATATTATTTTCTTTTTCTTTGCTTTTTCCTTTTTTACTTTCATCATCATCTCTGAATTCTTTTTTCTCCTCATTATTTCTCAAACTTCCTCCTCTCAAGCCCTAGTTTGCTTTCTTCTTGCAGAAGTCCACCACACTCATTCACTTCTGTATCTTACTCATTCTCACTGCTATGCCTGAGCTTCTAATTTGCTTTTCCAGGAATTCCTTACACCTAACTCTCTGTGCTCATTTCTTGATACTTCTCTTTTGTACCTTATGCTCAGGTTATGATAAACTGTTCTCAGTTCCTTAGATAATGCCCTGCTTTCCACTCCCTACCTCACTTTGTTTATTTGTCAAGATGTGCCTGTAACCTCTGCCTTACCCATTCTTTTTTTTTTTTTTAATTACCTTACCCATTCTTTAAAAACCAAGCACAAGTGTGTTACCCTCCTCTGGCAAGTCTCTGCTAATCTATTCTGCTAGGAAGGGTTAAGAAACCCTCTGTACTCCACAGCATCTTACACTTACCTCAGTTATATATTAAATTTTCTTAATTCTTTACTTGTATATCTCTCTCCCACATTAGTCTCTGCATTCTTTGAGTGTATTAAGCCATTAAGTCTTACTCATCTTTTAGTACTACTTATTAGTATTCAATTTAGTATTATTGGTTGAATGATTGAATTAATTTGGGGGTAATTGGGAAGCCTTCCTTATTTGTCTATAATCATTGAAAATTAACATATGCATAGTATATTTAGGACAATGTTTTCAAACTTTTAGCTGTTTAACTCTGTTTCAAATAAATCTTATGCAGAACTGAAATAAAACAGACAAAACAAAGTAGAAAAAATAAGCTAGAAGTGGTGTTCGATTTTTGTTCCTTTGTGATGAACAGATTGACATGATCAAACAGATATAGTTCAATTTAAAGTTTTTAGTGTGTTATAATGATGAAAGATCTTATTTGTATGCCTATTTTATTTTACGTAACAAAAGACCAGTATTATCAGTGTTGTCCATAGTGGAATTGATAACTTTTAAGTCTTAAAAATTAGGTTCTCCGTTTCAAAAAGTTAGGTTCTCCAATGTTACAGGCATTTCTGACCAATAATGATCAGACTGGATCTATTTATGGAGGCTCTTTATGATTGTAGTTACCGGTCAAACAACATACAATTACCTATCAAAACATTTTTATGTAAACCATGACACAATCTTTAAATGGTTAATAAAAGAATATATGGACTTGTCGTAGTGTCTCACTCCTGTAATCAATCCCAGCACTCTGCAAGGCCAAGGCGGGAAGATCACTTGAGCTCAGGAGTTCGAAACCAGCCTGAGCAAGAGCGAGACCTCGTCTCTACTAAAAAACTAGAAAAAATTAATCAGGCATGGTGGCACACACCTATAGTCCCAGCTACTTGGGAGACTGAGGCAGGAGGATCACCTAAGCCCAGGAGTTTGAGGTTGCAGTGAGCTATGATGATGCCACTGCACTCTAGCCGGGCCAACAGCAAGACTCTTGTCCCTCTCCCCCAAAAAAAAGCCCACACAATGTTGATAGCAGCGTTATTCATAATAGCTAAAAGGTAGGAACAACCTGAATGTTCATTCATTGATGAATGGATAGATAAAATGTGGTATATCCATATGGTGAAATATTATTAGACAAAAAAAAGGAATAAAGTACTTATACGTGCTACAACATGGACGAACCTTGAAATCATTATGCTAAATGAATGAAACCAGTCATCAAAACTCATATTTTATGATTCCATTCATATGAAATATCCAAAAAGACAAATCTACAAAGAGGAAGGAGATAAGTGGGTTCCATAGGGTTGGGGGGAAATGAGAAGTGATTGTTAAGGGGTATGAGTTTTCTTTTTTGGTTGATGAAGAAGTTCCAAAATTGTAGTGATTTCACAATTCTGTGACTTAAAAAAACCCACTGAATTGTATACTTCATATGGGTAAATTTTATGATTGATGAATTATATCTCAATAAAGTTGTTTAAAAAGATGGACTGAATAGTCTTTTAATGGGGTTCGTAAAGTCTGGTATGACAGTCTTATAGTCTTAGACAGCTCTTGGTAATTAAAAAATTGATGACTACTATAACATTTTTGTTTTCTTTTTCTCCTTTTCCTATTGCCTGGGCATTTCTACCAGAAAGGAGGTCAAATAATTCAGTTTAGCAACATTTAGCCACTCAGCAAACAGCTACCCTAAGTTTTTCTGGGTTTTCGAATTGGAAAGAATATTTTTCCCAAAAAGAAGTTTGTGAATTTTGTTATTCTTTAATTAACGGTTAAGTTTATATTTGCTTTAGCTTTCTCATTTCACCAATGTATTCTGTGAGTGTTAAGGTGATTTTCCTCAAACTCATTAGATATATTTAAAGGATAAGTAATTTTATTCTTCTCAATGTATTTTTATTAAAGAATATAATGCTAATGTTAAATCAGATTAAAATCAAGTTTATTTGGGAGTTTTTAAACTTTATTGAGTGCTAAAACAAAAAGTCGAAACAGAGACCTTGCTGTCCTTTAGTAGTTTACAGTCTATTTTGGGTTGATATGATTAATGATTTTTAATTTCTTTTTTTCTTAATAGGTCACCACTGTTTTTAATGAAGTCACATCATCTTTCGATGTAAATCCTCAAGTGTTACAGCAGTTAGATAGCAAACGACTGCAGGTCCAAATGACAGTTACAGAGACCAACCAGGAGTGGCAAGTGTTGCAGTTGAGAGTACATACTTTTGCTGCATGTGCAGTTGTGAGTTTGCAGCAGCTTCCAGAGAAATTAAATCCTATCATAAAACCATTAATGGAGACGATTAAAAAAGAAGAGAATACACTAGTGCAAAACTATGCAGCTCAGTGCATAGCTAAACTACTTCAGCAGTGCACGACAAGGACGCCCTGTCCCAATTCAAAAATTATTAAAAACCTCTGTAGCTCACTTTGTGTGGACCCATATCTAACTCCTTGTGTCACATGTCCAGTACCAACACAGAGTGGCCAGGAAAATTCTAAAGGTATATACCTAAACCTTTATTTGGGGTAGAGAAAGAATTAACCATTTAAATTTGTTTTCATCTACTTAGGAGTATAAGCACAAATCCAGTTTATGTTAGAGCCTTTTCCCATTCTGAGAGAAAAAGCTCAGTTATAACAAACTCCTTGTTACATGATGTGGACATACTGCTAATTAGTCATACCCTCTAAATTCAAGCCGTTCATAGAACATCTGATATCAGGTGACTGAAATACGTGAGACAGATGTTCATCCTCACCTTTACCTTCAAAACAATCATTGTATGGCTTACTGTATCTAGGCTGGATTGTATCAAATGTCACTTAATGAGAGTTCTTATAAAATCTCTGGTTTCTCTAATTTTGTGCATGTTTTATGAAATGAGTAAACTCTAGTAAATAATATTTAACCAACTTTTCTGTTTTCAACTGGAGAATTTCTATGGAAAATGAGAACTGCTGTCTCAAGGACCGATGTTTCTTCACATGACTGATTCCGGATTTGTTTTTTTGTTAATAAGATTTTAGAAAATCAAATTATTTGAAATGTAATAGATTTACAACTTTGGCACCATACAGATCTTGAAAAAAATGTGAACAAACTAGAAGAAGAAGGTGGATATTTTGAACATTAACATCTTAAAAACTCAGTGAAGTCATTCTCCTTTCCTTCTCCTCCTGTACCTCATTGCTGTGTGAGGCAGCATTATTTTGCAGTGGTCAATGTTTTTCTGAATTCATGGTGACTATGGACATTTCTTTTAGAGACAACTCACGTGAAATGTTTTTTAATGGTTATGCCTGCACACGATTTACTTTTTAAAAATTAATATCCTTTAACTGAAGTGACAATAATTTTTGTATGTGATGTTTCTCACGTTCACATGATTATATAGGTTGGATTGTATTAGGTATAAACCCTATGCAAATAGACTATTTTGTTAACCATTTCATTGTCTGAAGAAAAGATAAGCAACCTATAAAAACTGAGGCCTGAAAGACATAGTTTTAAAATATGTTACATCTCTTTTAGAGCAGGAAACATTCGGTCACCTATATTATGATTAAAAAATTATTTAACTTTCTCGTTTATTAGGATCCAACTCAGAAAAAGATGGAATGCACCATACAGTGACCAAGCACAGAGGTATAATTACACTCTATAGGCATCAGAAAGCTGCTTTTGCTATCACAAGTAGGCGAGGTCCTACCCCCAAAGCGGTAAAAGCTCAAATAGCAGATCTTCCTGTAGGAAGTAGTGGAAATATTCTTGTTGAACTTGATGAGGTAAATAATATTTTTCTTTGAATGCTTTGATTTTTTTAAACATATCTGGCTTACAGATTGAGAGCTAAGTTGTCAAATTAGCTTCCAAAACTGTATTTTTAAGTGAAAGAACTAGTAATAATAACCTTTTGGAGTAGTCCAGCAACATGATCCAGAAAAACAGCAGAGTTCTTCAAATTTCTCATGCCTCTTGTAATTTTTAACAGCTTAACTTTATCTTCCTAGGCAAGGAACCTTTGCGATAGTGGATCCATAAGTTATTCATAAATATAAATCTAATTCACTCCCATAGCAGTGACTACAGAGAAGTTATTAAATAACAGTGAAAGCTAATTTTGCTCAGTCCTTTCACTGTCAGGAATGCCTGTTGATATTCAGAGGATAAGTTTACAAATGTCAGATAATTGCCACACATTTGACTTTCATTGGGCCTGAAATTTATTAAATGTGTATGTGAGATAGGGATCTAAATTTATTTTTCCATGTGAACAGCCAGTTAGTTATCCCACTGTTGAATCCTTTCCTTATTTGTAATAGCATCTCTGTTATACATCATGCTTCATATTTGTGAGGGTCTATTCAGGTTCTCCATTCTCTTCATTGGCCTATCTGTTCCACATTACAGTCTTTAAAGACAAGTAATAACCAGTGAAGAAAAGTACTTGGTTTTGAAAATCTTACAGTCATGTTATTAAAAATGGAATGGATGCTCTAGTCACTTGTTTTGTTTGCAAGACGTGGGAACTTACCTGAGTTCAGCAGTAAACTATCAATGCTAAAAGGCATGTTTCTGTAAAATATAGGCCTGTTTCTTTTCTTTGTCAACAGCTTATTATCTATACTCCTTCTAAAACATTCTGTGCAGTCTTTTTCACCAATTTAATCTCCCTATAATAATTTTAATCAATTTTACTGTGATTTTGATATTTATACTTTATGGTTTGCATAGTTCTTCCTTCACTTAAAGTAATTAAA
>NW_012152285.1:7264913-7266417 GCF_000956105.1 Propithecus coquereli
AAAAAAAAAAAAAAAAAAAAATTCTTAAAAAAGAATTGGGACAAAGGTAGGAGGAAAATAAACTAGAGAATTAATTATCTGGTTTTTCCATAGAAGAGAGTATTATTCTTTCTTTCCATATATCTATATAAGGAAGCGCTCTGCAATTTACGGTGTGATAAAGGGTACTAGCTCCAATTCTCTACTGTTACTTAATCTAAAAGGCAGAATCTAGGAGGGAGTAGAGGAGAATGTAGTTTTTCTATGTGTAAAGTGTGTCCTTTTTCTGGTTTAAAATTCTATTGATTTACTATTAATAGAGAGAGATAGAGTCCATCTGTATGCTGTTATCCTCCATGATCAACAACATGGCTTCAGCTGAATTGTAAGACTTGTCTGTAGAACAGCTACTTGGCTCTTAGCAACATTAATCCTAGCATTCCATGCAGCATTTAATAATGAGGTGTTATTGTAATGGTTTCGTGATCATAACACCTGTGGTAAGCCATGAAGTTAAAGTGGAAAATACCTGCCAAAATAGGATACTTAGGAAATAATGAGGAACACTCAATCCAATGAATAAAAATTATAAGGACATAGTGGCTCATGCCTGTAATCCTAGTACTTTGGGAGGCTGAGAAGGGATGATTGCTTGAGGCCAACCTTAGCCATGTGTGAGACCCCATCTCTAATAAAAATAGATAAAATTAGCCAGGCGTGGTGGTGTATGCCTGTAGTCCCAGCTACTCAGGAGGCTGAGGCAAGAGGATCGCTTAAGCCCAGGAGTTTGAGGTTGTAGTGAGCTACGAATGAAGCCACTGCACTCTACCCAGGGTGACAGAGCAAGACTCTGTCCAACAAAAAAGAGGTAAAATTGACTCTCCTGTGCTAGCTGGGGAGGCACTACAAATTTTTGTGGCTCTGTAGTTTGAAAAATTATTTGCAAGATGATACAGACTTAAAACAATATATTTTAATAGATGGAAAGTCCCTCCTGGAAAAGGGAGATGGCCCTGCTCAAGAATTGGTGAATTCTCTGCAAGTTTTTGAAACAGCAGCAGCTTCAATGGATTCCGAGCTTCATCCCTTGGTAACTAATCCGTGCAAGTGTAGCGTGTCTTCAAATAAAACAAGTGATCTTAAGATTTGAAAAGTGCAACTTTGATGTCATGCCTAGTAATTGCATTTTTCTTTCATGGTATAACTAGATTCTTCCTTTACTGACAGTGCAACTCTTGTGGGCTTTGAGGTAAAGCTAGAGTTGTGTGCATGAATCATAGAGAACCCAATCTGGAAGTTTAAAATATGGGGCACTGGGGAAAGGACTCTGATGACACAGAAGCCAGGTATAAGCAGGAAGGAAGTTGCAGCCCTGCTCATCCAGACCATCCTAATAATATAGCACCAAGAAAGGAAGAGCACACATAATAAAACTTGTTTCCTAGATAAATATAGAATTAGAAGGAAGTCATTTGCCTAAGATGAAACTGGTTAGTGACATAGATAGAATACTGGTTTGAGATTT
>NW_012152285.1:7266467-7266929 GCF_000956105.1 Propithecus coquereli
TAATGTATATTAAATATATCCTTAAGAAATTAAAAATGCCTCTACCTATTTATCCCAGACCAGCTGGCTAGTTTTAAAATGGAAGGTTGGTTTAAAAATATGTTTTTTAAAATTTATTTTCATGTTCTATATATTTTTTGCTTTTTATTTTTTCTATTATGTGTTTAAAAAGAGATTTAGACAGGTGCAGTAGCTTGAACCTATAATCTCTGCACACTGGGAGGCCAAGGAGGGAGGATCACTTGAGGCCAGGAGTTTGAGACCAGGCTGGGCAACATAGCAAGACCCAGTCTCTGGAAAAATTAAAAAACAAAAAAAGCTGGGCATGGTGGCTGAAGCAGGAAGATCACTTTAGCCAAGGAGTTTGAGGCTGCAGTGAGCTATGATTGTGCCATTGCACCAGTCTGGGTGATTGAACAAGGCCCTATGAACAAACTAGAAGAAGAAGGTGGATATTTTGAA
>NW_012152285.1:7268914-7280862 GCF_000956105.1 Propithecus coquereli
ATAGTGGCTCATGCCTGTAATCCTAGTACTTTGGGAGGCTGAGAAGGGATGATTGCTTGAGGCCAACCTTAGCCATGTGTGAGACCCCATCTCTACCAAAAAAAAAATGGAAAAATTAGCCAGATATGGTGGTATGCGCCTGTAATCTCAGCTACTCTGGAGGCTGAGGCAGGAGTATTGCTTGAGCCTGGGAATTTGAGGTTGCAGTAAGCTATGATGATGCCACTGTACTTTAGCCTGGGTGACAGAATGAGATCATGTCCTTCCCCACCCCACTCCCCACATGTACCTAAACCAGTGCTGCCAAATTTGGAGAAGGCTGGTGATGATTGGTGCCATTTTCTCAGCCTCGGTAGGAGAATCTTGCAAATATCTTTTGATTTGTTTTGTTAATTTTAGAAAGAATTTCGTGTTCTTGGATGCCTAAGAGAGGATATAAGCAGGAGAGAAATTCGGCTTCTCTTCTTTTTCCTTTCTTTTTTGAAAGAATGAATTATAATATTAATACCTTAGTTTGGATTTAGATCAATTTTCTATTGAGGATGTTTTGAGAGTAATGTTTTGAAGTATCTGCAGAATCACTTCAAATATCGAGAACTTCCCTGAACATGGGCTGTTTTAGTTACATTTTGAACAGTAGATTCTCTAATGAGAATTCTGATTGCTTTTTGTTTTAGTTGGTACAGCATTTGCCTCATCTTTATATGTGCCTCCAGTACCCCAGCACTGCAGTGAGGCACATGGCCGCTCGTTGTGTAGGCGTCATGAGCAAAATAGCTACCATGGAAACAATGAATATTTTTTTGGAGAAGGTTCTTCCATGGCTGGGAGCAATTGATGACAATGTGAAACAAGAAGGCGCAATTGAAGCACTTGCCTGTATCCTTTTTTATTTTGACAAAATATTAGGAAATTATATTCAGTTAAGAATGAGTAAAATAAAATTGATTTGTTCAATTATGCGTATAAATAACCTGACTTGTTCCAAAAGAAAACTTTCTTACGTCTTATTTTGGAGTATTTTTATATTTTATTGCAAATACATTACAAATATACTTACATTTTACTATGAAAATTTTCACAAGGAAAATTTGAAGAATTACTATTAACTTTAAGACATCTTTTTAATAGGCAAAATAGTTACTTTATGAACTGTTTATTTATCTACTAACCAATCTGCTTATTTGACTTATAATCAATGTTTTGTTAATATTAATCAAGTACTATGTAGGTAGTCCCTGTGTTATAAACATTATGTTTCCAAAGTTTGTTCATTACTTGGGTAGAAAATGACCAAAATATACTAGATAATTAGAAATATACACAGTCAAGCTCTTTGCTAAGAGTATGGCAGCAACTGACATTCTTTAACTTGACATATCTGAAAGATATTTCTCAGATCGAGAAAGATGGATGAAGATCAAATCAGTAGAAACTCTGGTTCAAAAATGCTGAAGATTACAGGAGAACTGCGCTTACTAGGCCCACTATATCCAGTTGGTGATTGTCAAGATCCTGGTGGGAAATTTGGAATTAATTTTCAAGTGACACTGAGTTGTGCTCTCTCACTTACAATGTGATTTTTTATTTTGACATTTGAATTCCTTGTAGGAATTTTTATACCAAAAAGAAAAAATCTTATTAGTAAAGCTTCCTCCAGCCTTCCTCAGGCAGAAAACATAATTTTATATTCTTAATCATTAGAAAGTTACGTAATGTTTTCAAAGGAACAACAAAGTGTGCAAATGCTGTTGTAATTGAATCTTAGGCCTTGAAGATCAGTCTGTTCCCTCATAATGATGAATTTTTTTAAAAGTTACAATCTTGGTATATCAATTTGTTTGTGAAAATATCCATCTCATTTTGAAATTTCCTTAATCACATACTCAGGTGTAATGGAACAACTAGATGTTGGCATTGTTCCATATATTGTCCTTTTAGTTGTTCCTGTGTTGGGAAGAATGAGTGATCAGACAGACAGTGTAAGATTTATGGCTACCCAGTGTTTTGCAACACTAATTAGACTCATGCCACTTGAGGTAAGTTGAAGATACTTGGTTTATAGACTTAATGTTTTCTATAACTTTATCCACAATAATTGTAACCCTTTTAAAGAATATATCAGGTTTTTTAAAAAAAGCATTGTTTCAAAAATATTTATAAGCTTTAAGATTTTATACTTTAATAGGTACTTTAAAAAAAGAGGGTTTTAATTTAAGTTTAAAAAACTTAAGTTTAATTTAAAAAATCAGACACTATGGTTCCTGAAAGAATGAAAATTCATTGATGCTCTTTTAGAAATAGAATTGTTGCTAAATTTCTCTGGTAGCATCTAGGTAAAGATTCTGGGCTGAAGTTTATATGAAAGGTAAATTTTAGAGATGGTAACTAAAACTGTAAAAAGCAAATAAAGTCTGTGTGGGAGTATGAAGCAAGAAGACTAGAAGACCGATGTTGGAGCATTTTGGAGTACATTCATGGGACATAAATGATGTGCGGCCAGTGCAGGAAATAGAACTGTCTTTAAGCAAGGGAAGACCAGGATCCTGCCACCGAGCTGCTTTTATAATATTTTGATGGGATTTATATAATTTAAGAAATAGTAGTTATGCACATCATCCATGTGTATCATGTGTAAGTATTTCCTTTATATTGCTGAATAGTATTCCATTGTATGGACATACCACATTTTGTTTATCCATTCACCAGTTGATGGATATTTGGATTGTTACCAGTTTAGCTATTACGAAAAATGCTACTATGAACATGCATTTTATAATTCTTTATGTGGATGTACGTTTTTTTTTCTTTTGAGTAAGTACTTAGGAATGAAATTGCTAGGTCAGATGCTAAGTTTGTTTAAGTTTTTAAGAAACTACCAAACTGTGTTCCAAAATAACTGTATCATTTTACATTCCCACCAGCAAAGTATGAGTATAAATTGGATAACATCTTTGAAAAAAAGTTTGATTATATCTGGCAAAGTTGAAGATACTCATCCTAATAACCTTGCAAATCCATTCTATGTATATACATACCCTAGAGAAACTCAACACATGTAGCAAAACATATTTTCAAGAATATTTATTATAGCATTATTTACAATAGTATAAAACTGGAAATCATTCAGAAGTTCACAAATAGTAGAAATATAAATTGTATACTATTATACTGCAACAAAGACAAACTACGGATATATACAACAATATTAATGAATCATTAACATAGGATTCTATTTTTATGAAGTTCAAAAACAGGCTTGAAACTTGGATGCATAGTAGGTGATAAAGGTAGAAAGAAAGATAAGAAAAATTAACATAAAAGTCAGTCAAGTGATTACCTCTTGGGGAAAGGATAGGAGGCTATGATTGGGAAGGGGCATGTGGGATCTTCTAGGGTGATGGCAGAGCTGTTTTTCTTGATCTGGTTATACAGGAGTTTTATAATTATTAAACTGTTCATTTTTTCTATATTTCTCTGCATGTATATTTTATTTCACATTAAAAAATGTTAAAGAAACCACCATCACAACAAAAACAGATAATAGACTACTGTATCACAAGACCTTGTTGTCATTTCCAGAATTTTTTCCATCCTCCTCTTCTTATTCAAATTCTTTTTAACTCCTGGGCCTTGCATTATAATAGCTGTAAACTAAATGGGTTGTACTCAATGTCCTTGGCTCTTTTTTCAGCTCTGAAATCAATAGCAATGGAAAACCATTATGTGTTCTTTAAGCATAGGAGATGATGAAAGCAGTGTTTTAAGAAAATCAATTTAATAGCTGTTTGAATGTGGATTGAAATTGCTACATAACAGAGCCCGGATCCACTGTGAGGTGATAAAGGGTCTAAACTACAATGCTAGCAATAAGCTTTTAGGGTTTTTGTTTTTTTTTTTTTGGTTTGTTTGTTCAGGAAGAATAACAGTACTTAATAACAGATTGACAAGAGAGATTTTGAACTTTAGGTATTGAGAAAAGATTAGTGAGGCTCACATTGATAGATGTGAAAACTATGAGAATATGATACAGATTTTGCTTCTGGCCATGATGGAAAACCAGGGACCAGATTTATCCTCTGACCTTAACTAGAAAACCAGACAAAATGTATCAAACAATGGTTTTCAGACATTGAAAAGTAGTCAACACTGGACAGTGATCCATGAGAGGAGGGAAACAAATGAAGTGCTATAGCTTATTGCATGGAGCAAGTTTCTAAACCACAGTATAGACAAGGAAACCCAAAGAGAGCCCAGTAGTCTTGCTGTGTTGAACAGTCAGAGTTGGAGGAAGACAGGATGGCTAGAATTTGCAAGACAGAGTGCCTGAGAGGAGGTAACTGCGCAGAGAGAAAGCTCCAGAGGTCCACAGAGGGGTTTGTTTCCTCAAGTCTTTGGCTGTGTATTCATCTGCACATATGTATGAAAAAACTTTTGAGACTGGGGAAAGAATCACTGGAAAGGAATAGGTGGAGCAATTTCCAGAGCTCACACAGGGTCAGGAATAGTTTATACTACCACCAAGCAGAGTAGCAAGACTTTCTACCATATAGAGTATCAAGTATTTTCCTTAGAAGCATATCACCTCAGTAATGGGGCCAAATTATCTTGACAAAAGGCTGATGTGGACCTACCTTGAAAGGAAGCCTTAAAAGGATCTAATTAATTTCAACTAACTTTACTTCCCAGAGAAAAAGGCCCAAAATATATAAAGGAATATATGTTTTCTAAAAAAATCCAGTACCCAGCAACATAAAACTTACAATGTTTGGCATCCACCAAAAAATTCCTGGGCATGAAAATATGTCCAGTAACCAGAAGAAAAATCAGTCAATGGAAATAGACCCTGAAATGACCCAGATAATAGAATTAGTAGACAAGGACATTAAAACATACTCCAGATGTTCAAGAAAATAGAGGAAAGCATGAGTGTGATTAGGAGCAAAATGGAGGATATAAGAATGACCCAAGTTGAACTTGTAGAGATGAAAAATACAATTATAAATAAAAATACTGGATTTAATTAATAGTAGGTTAAACACGGTAGAAGAAAATATTAGTGAATTTGAAGACATAGCAATAGAAACCAGAATGTCATGTAAGTTCATTCCTATTCCTCTTTATGTTGATGTTCTCTGTTAAGTCTTCATAGGAAAAATCATGTACTTTTCTGAAATATATACTG
This sequence comes from Propithecus coquereli, assembly GCF_000956105.1. Lineage (NCBI taxonomy): Eukaryota > Metazoa > Chordata > Mammalia > Primates > Indriidae > Propithecus > Propithecus coquereli. Next base: position 7,274,100 of record NW_012152285.1, read on the forward strand.
TCAAGGAATCAGGGAATATGAACCAGGGATTTTGATATAAGCTCTAATCTCCTGCACTATTAGTAACTCTTGCTGAATTTTATGGGAATCAGCAAGGAAGACACTCAAAAAGGGCTTCCTGGTATGAACAATATTTATGACTCTTGGGTTTAGGGTTTCATTGTTAGGGAATGGACCTAGTTATATAGCCATGTGTCTTGTCATTTCTTAAAAATTGCATAAAGATAAATAAATGAAGATTTTACATGTAATCCTAGCACTCTGGGAGGCCGAGGTGGGAGGATTGCTTGAGCTCAGAAGTTCGAGACCATCCTAAGCAAGAGTGAGACACCGTCTCTACAAAAAAAATAGAAAAAAAATTAACCAGGTGTGGTGGTGCATGCCTGTAACCCCAGCTATTTGGGAGGCTGAGGCAAGAGGATCGCTTGAGCCCAAGAGGTTGAGGTTGCAGTGAGCTACGACGATGTCACTTTACTTTAGCCAGGGTGACAGTGAGACTCTGTCTCAGAAAAAAAAAGAAAATATTGTTACTCTTTGTAAAAGAATTGTACAGAAAGATTTTATTTTGATGATTATCATTATGGTGTTAGCTGTGCTAAAATGTTAGTTTTTATATTAATAAAGTTAATTCCAAAACCTTTTGAAAATATAATATACAGTCTTTTTTAAGACTCAGTGTGCGTACCTCACTCCTCTAATACTGTTTCTAGTGTTATGTGGAATATATATATTTTAATTAAATTTAATTGATATTCTATTTCCAGAATTAAGAAATTTAAATTTCTTAACTTGACACCATAGGGAAGTAGTTCTCAAACTTTTTGGTCTCAGGGCCTTTTTTAAAAAAATGTTTCATTTTTTATTTTAAGGTATATAACATGATAATTTGATATATGTATACATTGTGAAATGGTTAAATCAAACCAATTAACATATGTGTTGCCTCACATACTTAACATTTTTTGTGGTGAGAACATGTAAGATCTCTTAGAATTTCCAAGTATATAATACATTATTATGAACTATAGTCACCGTGCTGTACAATAGATTACAGAGTTTACTCATCTTGTCTGACTGAAACTTTGTATCCTTTAACCAACATCTCCCTCCACCTCTCCCACACTGGCAACCATCATTTTACTCTTTGCTTCTATGAGTTCAACTTTTTTAGATTCCACATTTAAGTGAGATCATGCAGTATTTGTCTTTCTGTGCCTAGCTTGTTTTCCTTAGCATAATGTCATCCAAGTTTGCCCATGTTGTCAAAAATGAGAGGATTTCCTTCTTTTTAAAGGCTGAATAGTATTCCACTGTGTGTGTGTGTGTGTGTGTGTGTATACCACAGCTTCCTTCTCCATTCATTGCATAGATGGACACTTGTGTTGATTCCAAATATAATGCTGTACTGAACACAGGAATGCAGATATCTCTTCAGCATGCTGATTTCATTTCCTTTGTGTATATATATCCAGAAATGGGATTATTAGATCATATGGTAGTTCTATTTTTAATTTTTTGAAGAACAATTTGTACCATTTTCCTAATGGTGCACCAATTTACATTCCCACCAACAACAGTATGCAAGTGTTCCCCTTTCTCCACATCTTCCCCAATACATGTCATATTTTGTCTTTTTAATAATAATCATTCTAACAATTATGAAGTGAAATCTCATAGTGGTTTTAATTTGTATTTCCATGAAGGTTAATGATGTTGAGCAGTTTTTCATAATACCTATTGGCCATTTATATGTCTTCTTTTGAGAAATATCTGTCTAGGTCCTTTGCCCATTTTTTAATCTGGTTGTTTTCTTTCTGTTGAGCTGTTTGAGTTCCTTATATATTTTGCATATTAACCCCTTACTAGACTTATGGTTCACAAATAATTTTTCCCATTCTGTAGGTTGTCTCTTCACTTTGTTGATTGTTTGCTGTGAAAAAAATCTTTTTAGTTTGATGCAATCTCATTTGTCTATACAAGTTGAATATCCCTTATCTGAAATACTTGGGACCAGAAGAAGGGTTTTGGATTTTGGAATATTTGAATTGTACTTACCAGTTAAGTATCCTTAACCTGAAAATACAAAATCTGAAATGCTGCAATGAGCATTTCATTTGAGCATCATGTCAGCAGTCAGAAAGTTGCAAATTTTCAGATTTAGGATGCTTAACTTTTGCTTCAGTTTTGTTTCTTGTGCTTTTGGGGTCATCTTCCCCCCCAAATAATTGCCCAGACAAATGTCAAGAAGCCTTTTGCCTGTGTTTTCTTCAAGTATTTTTATAGTTTCAGTCCTTAGGTTTAAGTCTTTGATTCATTGTAACCTGATTTTTGTATGTGGTGTAAGATAAGGGTCCATTTTCATTTTTCTGTGTGTGGATATCCAGTTCTCCCAGCACCGTTTATTGAAGAGACTGTCCTTTCCTATTGTGTGTTTTTAGTAACTTTGTCAAAGGTCAATTAACTATAAATGTATGGATTTATTTCTGAGCTCTCTGTTCTGTTCTATTGGTCTATGTTTGTTTTTATGCCAGTATCACACTCTTTTGATTACTATAGTTTTGTAGTATATTTTGAAATCAGGTAGTGTGGTCCCTCCAGCATTGTTCTTTTTGCTTAAGATTGCTTTGGCTATTTGGAGTATTTTTTCTATTTCTGTGAAAAATGCCACTGGAATTTTGATAGGGATTACATTAAATCTGTAGATTGTCTTGGGTAGTATGAACATTTTTAATAATATTAATTTTTCTAATCCATGAACATTTATTTTCCATATTTATTTCCATCTATTTGTGTCTCCAGTTTCTCTCACTAACGTTATATAGTTTTCAGTGTATAGATCTTTCACCTCCTTAGTTAAATTTATTCCTAAGTTGTTGCTTTTTTTTTTTATGCTATTGTAAATGGGATTGTTTTCTTGATTTCTTTTTTCAGATAGACTGTTGTTAATGTTAGGACCTCTTTACACTCTTAAAAATTGAAGACACCAAAGAGCTTTTGTTTATTATATTTTCCGTTATAGACATTGAAACTGGAAAATTTTTAAAGAATTCATTTAAATAACAAGCCCATTACATGTTATCATAATTAATTTTTTTAATAAAATAACTATTCTCTAAAATAATGTTAGTGAGAAGAGTGGCATTGTTTTACATTTTTGCAAATCTCTTAGGTCTGATTTAATGGTAGATAGCTGTAGTCTCATATTTGCTTGGGCATTTAGTCTGTTGCGATATGTTGTTTTGGTTGAGATATAAGAAAAAAGTCCAGCCTCACAGAGATTAGGTAGTTAGAAAAGGGAGCAGTATTTTGACAGCCTTCTCAAATAATTGTGGATAGTCTTTTATCTGATAGCATACCAAAACTTGAAAAAAGAGTTTATTAAATGTTACGTGCGATGTAGAATCTAAAATCCTATCAATGAACGTTTCATACTCTTTTTCATACTCTCTTAAAATTCATTGGTTTGTCTTATAATTTTAAATCTTTTACCCATGTTTTATAATATTATACATGGGTTATTCAGAAAATATTGGTTCACTGAGTTACATAAATCTTCCATAGGTTGACATATTTCATTATACAATATTTTAAAAAATATTTGTTAATATCACCAGCAAAAGTTCTTTTAATTGGGAAGCTGTCAATTTCTCTTAAAAACTTGAATTTTATCACTGGCAACAAGTGATGTCTGTTGTTTTCCTTGAAGTGACAGGTTCATTTTTGAAAAAATTTCAGCCAAATACCAAAGTCAGAATAACCATAGTTTTCTAGTCCTTTCAAATAAAATGTTATTCCAGAAAAAGGAGCTGTGTTAATGTACTTTCTGTCTCCCAGGCAAAATTTGTCTAAAGAGGACAAGTATCGTCTGATGTTTCCTAGTTTTAGTAATCATAAATCTTTTAAGAATATGATAAATCAGCCAATGAAGAGACATAAAGTTGGATACATCCAGGATGGATATGTGAACACTACAGAGCTTGTCAAGGAAATTTTTGGAGTATTGAAGACTTTAGATTTTTTTTTTAAGTGGCCAGTTCAGCTCACATTTTAAACAATCTTATAAGTGCTTTTCCTCAATATATTATACTTTGACAAACAACATAAGTGCTTTATATATACTTCATATTTGGCCTTACAGAATGTTAAAAAAATGTGCACTCAAGGATTGAGATCTAATAAAATTAATCATTTTTACTGCTTTATCAAGGACATTCTTAAGTAAAACTGGCTGTTTGAAAAAAATGCATGGCTGTGAGGAATACAGTGGCTACTAGTACATTTTGGTGCCATTGCCTTCTTTCTGAGGCACAAGAAGTCTTCCTCACCATAACTTTTGCACCGTTAGTGCGGATGTCACCACAGTGAAAAAAGCAAATAATGTTTTCCTTTTACTATATATGAAATAATTGAAAAGGTCTTGGGGATCCATAGGGCCCTTGCAGACCACATTTTCAGAACCAATACTTTTCTGTATCAGAACACTAAAATTGACGAGCACTAGTAACAGCATTTAATTTAAAATAAGCTATACAACTTTATTTGCCTCTTTATCAAATAATGTATGATGTGGGAAAATTAAATTGTAGCTTATGGTCTTTAAAATATCTCAAATGTGTTTACTTACTAGTCTAACTGTGACACTTTCAATACTTGTCCAATTCTTTGAACTTGTTTGTCGTCGAGTCTCTAAAAGTATACAATTTTTGGATTTCTTTTTTCTGCGTATTTTTGTTTTGATAAGACTTGAAATTATTTGATACATCTGAGGATGAAAAAATTACAGGTAGTTTTAATACACCTTTAAATCATTTTAGGCAGGCATTCCAGATCCCCCAAATATGTCAGAAGAATTAATCCAATTGAAAGCAAAGGAACGACACTTTTTGGAGCAATTGTTAGATGGGAAAAAGTTGGAAAATTATAAAATTCCAGTACCGATCAATGCTGAACTCCGAAAATATCAGCAGGTAAGTTTTATACTTAGCTTATAAATATGAATAGTGATTTTTCCTTTCAGATGTACCTTGAAGAATTTTAAAAATTGATTTAGGGCTGGGCGCAGTGGCTCACACCTGTAATTCTAGCACTATGGGAGGCCAAGGCAAGAGGATTTCTTGAGGCCAGGAGTTCGAGACTAGCCTGGGCAACATAATAGGATCCCAGTCTCTACAAAAAATTTAAAAATTAGCCTTGGGGCATGGTGGCACATACCTGTAGTCTCAGCTGCTAGGAAGGGCTGAGATGATAGGATTTCATGAGCCCAGGAGTTTCGGCAACAGGGAGACTCCATCTCTTAAAAAAAAAAAATAGATTTAGTAAAACCTTGTGTTTAGTCTCTTATACCCATTTATTTCTTTTTTGCCTATATAAAGATTTTTGGTCTGTGCAAACATGTTTTTTATAAGAAAAAAATTTTCATGATCTGTTTGTGCGTATAATTTTTCTCTTTCTCCCCAACTTTACAGGATGGTGTGAACTGGTTAGCATTTCTTAATAAGTATAAACTTCATGGAATTCTGTGTGATGACATGGGTTTAGGGAAAACTTTACAGTCCATCTGCATCCTGGCAGGAGATCATTGCCACAGGTAATTTAAAATGTTGTTTTAAAATAAGGTTTCCAGATTCTGAGAAATGTAAACAAGCTGTTTAATTTATTGTGTTTTGCTGTTATAAAGGGCCCAGGAATATGCAAGATCAAAATTGGCAGAATGTATGCCACTTCCTTCTTTGGTGGTTTGTCCACCAACGTTAACAGGTCATTGGGTGGATGAAGTAGGTAAATTTTGCTCCAGAGAATATCTCAATCCATTGCACTATACTGGGCCTCCCACTGAAAGAATAAGGTAAGAACTGTACAACAACAAAAATGTTTAATCTTTTGTCTTAAGTAGTTTGGAAGAATAAAATTTATTTAAAAATGAATTCTAATTAGCTGTTTTGGTTGTAAGACATGGAAACTTATTCAACTTATTTAAGAAAAGTGGGAGGAGGGAGGAGGGGATGGGTATTTGCATACACAAAGAGTGCAATGCGCACCACCCGAAGGATGGACATATTTGAAACTCGGACTTGGGGCGGGGGGCAAGGGCAACATAGGTAACCTAAACATCTGTACCCCCATAATATGCTGAAAAAAAAAAAAAAGAAAAGTGAGTATACTTTGGGAAGATTTAATTAGTGAGGCTTATCAAATGTCAGGGACTTTAGCAATTGTACAATCAGTTGGGCTTTCTAAGTGTTGGGGCTGGGGAATTATCAGGAACCAAAGCCATTCTGTATTCTCCTTTTGGGAGCCTGTGACTGACTATAGCATCTCCTTAGTGCTTCTGTTGTATTCTCGTTCTCTGCCCACTTCCCTAAGAAGTTTTTCTTTAAGCCCTCCATGGTGGCATGTGCCTGCAGTCCCAGCTACTTAGGAGGCTGAGGCAAGAGGATTGCTTGAGCCCAGGAGTTTGAGTCTAGCTTAGACAACATAGTGAGCCCCCCACCTCCTGTTTCTTTAAAAAAAGGGGGGGGGGCATTTCCCTTTGCTCTGCTCCCTCCTCCTCCTTCCCTCTCCCCAAAAGTACTTTTGGTCCACAATGGCTGCTGTAGCTGCCCTGCTGTTGTGGCAGCACTGGAGTTCTTTTAGCTTTACCCCCTTCCTGTTAACTAGTATATTTCTTGTATTCCTAACTATAGATTTTGAAGAGCAGAAGCTCATTGATTTTAGTTTATTTTTCAAAGATTGGATAGTCATAGGTTACTGCATAGGTTAGTCC
>NW_012152285.1:7281717-7322906 GCF_000956105.1 Propithecus coquereli
GCTAGGATTACAGGCGTGAGCCACCGCGCCCGGCCAAAAGCTTGTACTCTTGAGCAGTTTACCAAAGTGCCTTAGTTAGAATTCATTCATTTGTAAGTGATAGAAATTCAACTCAAACTAGCTTAAGCAAACAGGAGATTCATTATACACTTGCTTGAGAATTTCAGGCATGGATTCTTGCTTCATACACATTCACTCTTCCTCCCCATACATAGCTGGTTGTATAGATCTCTACTGAACTTCATCTACAGTTGGTAAATAAGATGACCATGGGTAGTTCCAGGCCTACATTCTCCTAGCTTGGCAACTATAGTAAACAGATCTTCCCACTCCCATCATGGATATGTCAATACTGAAGATAACTGGCTGGCTTCATTTGTGTCATGCCCCTAAACCAGCCTTTGTGATCAGGGGATAAGATATTGTGAATAGCTCAATCCGGTTCAAATGCTTCATCTCTGATGATTATGGGGACATATGATTGATAGTTCACCCCACCCCCACGCTCCCTAAAACAACATGGAAAGGTAAAGGAATAGTGCCCCCAAGGGAAAGATGTTGGCAAGTAGAGTTAAAATGTCCACCACATTTTCAGTCTTGTGCTCATCTCTTTTCTAATCAGACTGAGTAAGACAACATGACCAAATCATGAGAAGAGTGGCCTTTCAGGTGGAAGGGTCATGCATATAGAGTAAGCAGAAGGGAATGCTGGGCTTAGTAGGTGGATTGAAACCACTTATACAATGGTAGCTATAGTTTCACTTTTAAAATTGTGTTAAAAACTTTTCAGAGTCCGTGTTTCCAATTTTATTTATTTTTAAATAAAGGTTACAGCACCAAGTAAAAAGGCACAATCTGATAGTGGCTTCATATGATGTTGTGAGGAATGACATAGATTTCTTTAGGTAAGAATTAAAATTTTTTTCTTTAGAAAAACTTAAATTTGAAGTCCCTTAATATCTTCCTACTTTAAAGATTCTTCATATAGTTCTGATATATAGTAAAAGATACTAAAATTTTCTATTTATTCTCCCTTAGAAATATTAAATTTAACTACTGTATTCTTGATGAAGGCCATGTCATCAAAAATGGAAAAACAAAATTGTCAAAAGCGGTTAAACAACTAACTGCTAATTACAGGATTATTCTTTCTGGAACACCAATCCAGGTAATTATTTACTATTCTTCCTTTTTTTTTTTTAAATATTTGCCAGGTAGAGAGTAGGTTTGACATTTGGATTTGGCAGTGAATTAGAGTTTTCTTTAGTTTATAGAGATGATAATTTTCTAGTAATCATGTTGCTTGTTTAATGGTTCATCTGGTATATAGCAGTATCTGAACAGATGAGGTTTTAAAAGTCATAATTAGCTGAGTGCAGTGGCACACGCCTATAGTCCCAGCTACTTGGGAGGCTGAGAAAGAAGGATCACTGAGCCCAGGAGTTCGAGGCTATGGTGTGCTGTGGTCGTACCTGTGAACAGCCACTGCACTCCAGCCTGAGCAATATAGCGAGACCCTGTGTCTAATAAAAAATAAAATTAAAAAAACTAAGTCATATTTAAAATATAATTTTAGGCTATGTAAATAGAAGTCTTGTGTTTAAAGTATGAAAGATGTGAGTCAGACTCTACTCCACATTGGTCTTCTCCTTTTGTAGTGATATACCACAATCTAATTTAACATTGAAAAGCTAGAGTCAGAGATGAATCATCATATAGTAGATGTGTGAATACCTGATATCAGGAGGAAGTTGAAGGGACAGGATTATAGAAGTTTATCTTAGAAAAGGAAGGATATGGGTAGTATGTAGATGTCTTCAGATACGTTGATTTTGTTGTCAGCCAGAGGTATTAGTTGCAAATGTTTACATCTAACCTGGATAGCAAACTCTGGTAGGAAGATGCTCCCTTCAATCATTCTCTGGTTAGTGGAGGAGTAAATGCCAAGTGACCACCAAGATTCCTTCCAACTCTAAAAAATTGATGGTTCTTTATTTATGTACTTATTACTTTTTCTTTTAAATTTATTTTTGGTGGTGGACTGATTATTATAAGGGTTAGTGTTTTGTCCATTAAGTGAGCTCTATGGATTTTAATAACCACAAAAGATAAACTTAATTACAAGCTTTTCTAAATTTATGAAAAATTGTAAAGTATTTTTAGAAAGGAAAGAGACTATTTGGACTTGAATTGTCAGGATTTATTGTGCTTCAATTTAAAGTTATATGGAAATGTCACAGTAATTTAAAATAGGTTATTGCTTTTAATTGGTTCAGACATCAAAAGAAGTTTTTTGTTTTTTATTTGTGTGTTTAAAGGCACTCCTTTTTCCCCTCACCTAAATAATTTGGCTATGAAGCTGTAAGGTGGCTTTTTATACTGCAATGCCATGGGGGCCCAGTGTCAGGGGGTGGAGGCTGAGGAAGATTAGAAGAGTGTCTGAATGGGAGGGCAGCCCAGTATGCTAAGCTAGAGCCAGGGTGAGGAGAGCTTCTGGAAGGGGATGGGGGAAGGAACGTACCTTAGGATCTACACCTATTGGGAAAGGTTATCCAAAATGAAAAGGGTGCTGATTTCTTTTTCTTTTTTTCCATTAAGCTTTAGCTGTAGAATTGGAAAGAATCTGTGCCTTTGCCTTGTGCCCCATAAATACTGGGTGGACTTAACTTATAACCAAACTTTTCGAGGTTTTTTTGTTGGTGGTGAAGTGGTGATAGTGGCCAAATTCCTTAAATCTTGCTATTAATTTGAGTGTCAAAGATAAATTAAAAGAATCAGAAAGTTACTTATCTTTCTGTTCTTCTATTTACTACTTCATATATGCCAACAATAGGGTATAACACTGTAGGGTATAACACTGTAGACCAAGATTTATTCTGGTGATGGAGACTTGAGGATTTCCCCCAAATAGGACTGAATATTTTCTCCAAGGATACTGACATTAATTTTACCCATTAAAATAAAGACTTACACCATATACCTAAAAATGTACTGATTACCTTCATCTGCATTGTCATAATAGGCTTACATTAATGTTCCATTTTTTTTTAAGTGTAAGGAAATAATCCCAGTAAAGATGATTGGTGTTCCTTTTTTATATTCAGAACAACGTTTTGGAGCTGTGGTCATTATTTGATTTCCTCATGCCAGGATTTTTGGGTACTGAACGCCAGTTTGCTGCTCGATATGGTAAACCTATATTAGCAAGTAGGGATGCTCGAAGCTCCAGTCGAGAACAAGAAGCAGGTATGAAAGAAATAATTATAAACCCTGTATAAGTGAATTTAATTTATCCCTAACTTTTTCCAAGCCATTTTCTCTTACTATTAACAGGTGTTCTTGCTATGGATGCCCTGCACCGCCAAGTCCTGCCATTTCTTTTGAGAAGAATGAAAGAAGATGTTCTGCAGGATCTCCCACCTAAAATTATTCAAGACTATTATTGCACTCTCAGTCCTCTCCAGGTTAGGAGTATGGTGATTGTGGGTTTTGGTGATATGTTTATTAGCAGAATGTTTTGTGGGGTTTTTTTGTTGGTGGTGGTGGGGTTTTTTGGGGGGTTAGGGGGAGGGAAGACAGAGTCTTGCTTTGTTGCCCTGGGTAAAGTGCAGTGGTGTCATCGTAGCTCACTGCAACCTCAAACTCCTGGGCTCAAGCGATCCTCCTGCCTCAGCCTCCCGAGTAGTTGGGACTACAAGCATGTGCCAGCATGCCTAGCTAATATTTCTATTAGTATTTGTTGTAGAGACGGGGTCTTGCTGCTGTTCAGGCTGGTCTTGAACTCTTGGCCTAAAGCAATCCTCCCATCTCAGCCTCCCAGAGTGCTAGAATTACAGGCATGAGCCACTGCGCCTAGGCTGGTTTCTTGTATATCCATTATAGTTAATTTGAAAGGTCACAAAGTTGAATTGATGAGGAAATAAGTAAATGTTTATAAAGGCCAAAAATCTGCCTCTGAATGTCGTCATATTCTTACAACAGCATTATAGGTAGTGTTAATCCCCATTTTTGCAAATTAAGAAAATGATGCTTAGAAAAGTTAAATACTTTGCCTGTGGTCATAGAGCTAATGGACAGTCATACATCACTTAGCAGTGAGGATGAAATGCATCATTAGGTGATTTTTGTCATTGTGTGAACCTTGTGGAGTGTATTTACACAAGCCTAAATGGTATAGCCTACCACACCTAGGCTATAACTCTGTATAGCATGTTACTCTACTGAATACTGTAGGCAGTTATAACACAGTGGTGTTTGTGTATCTAAACATATAAAAGGTATGGTAAAAATGTGGTTTTATAATCTTACGAGACTACTGTCATATATGTGCTCTTTCATTGACCAAAATGTCCTTATGCAATGCATGACTGTATATCAGGACTGAATTTCAAACCTTGGTCAGTGAGACTTCATCCTCTTTGAAGTATTATTGCATTGCCTGTAAATGTTCAAAATAAATTTTGCCTTCTGCACAGTTCTGATTTTGTACATAGAGATCATTATCCAAGGAATTTATTGTGAAGTCTTTCTTTGTACTTTTCTAAGGACGTAAGTGGAAACTGTCGCTTGTCTTAGTAAGACATGGCTTCAAAATCAGAATTTTCTGTTTGAATGTTTATTTTTTATGCTTTCAGTTTATGTCAGTCTATTTTAATATTAGGAGCTGAGTATGGTTAAATGAATATATAGATATACCGAGAAACTTACTTTCCCCCACCCCCTCCAGTGAACAGGCAGTTAACCTGTTAGCCAGTATTGATCTGTTGATCTTTTCAACTTGGGTTTAGTGGGCCAGATAGTAGTCTGGAGGCTGAGAGCTCTGATTCTTCTATACTATCTACCTCATCTCTTGCTCTCCCATTCCTCCATTTGCAAAAATTGAATTAATATTTCTTGAATATTTCAAGAATAATGAGATAAAAACTTTTAGGTACAATAAAGATGTCATATGAGAAAAATCTGTGATGATATACTGGTGGTGGTGCTATAACATAGGCATAAAACACATTTAAGTAATCTAGAGGAAGGGAGCACCAAAGGGAAGTGATATTTTGGCTTTGTTAGCATTCACAGGTTTTTAATTTTCTGATTTCTGTTCTTTGGCGCTCTCGATTTTCTTCCCTTTCACATTATTTTAGCATGTACAAGGCAGGAACTCAGATCCCAAAGTCATACTTTAAACTTGGTATGCATTCCCCTTTTAGGCTAGCAGTAGCATTCTCTTAAAATTTGGTACTTAACAGGGTCTTGACCATATCACTTCATTTAAGGAAGATTTTTTTTTTTTTTTTCCATTTAAGGAAGATTTTCCTCATTTACTGGTAAAGGTTCAGGTTCTTCTTTATTGGTAATGTGTTTATTTTCCTAAACAGTGGAAAAATTGAGTCTAGGACTGTTTGACTAGTATTTTTAATATTTTAGCAGCCAAACTTAATGTGTTTATACTTGTTTTATAGATATAATTTTAAAGGAATTTATCAAGGTGGAGTGGATAATCTGTATTAGTAGTGAATTATAATTTTTTTCATTAATGAGGGCTGATTAAATTTCTGCTCTTATTGGCCTTTGCTAGTTATGTGTTTTGAACAATTGAAAATAAATATACTTACAGCTTTCATGGGGACGATTTTACAGGTTCAGCTCTATGAAGATTTTGCTAAGTCTCGTGCCAAGTGTGATGTTGATGAAACAGTTTCTTCAGCTGCACTTTCTGAAGAAACTGAAAAACCAAAGCTTAAAGCTACAGGCCATGTATTCCAGGTATAGATGACAGTCTACTTTTTAAATGCTGAAGAATATTTTTCAGTGAGACAGTTACTATATGGAACATTGAAATATGGGTTTATTTACATTTTTTCAATATTATGTATACATTCTTGAAAAGTTAAAATACCTATCTAATATTAATTGGTAAGTAGTTCAAAATATAATATATATGTTTGTATATTACATGAAAAGGTTTTTAGAATACAGAATCTTTGGCTTTTTCATTCAGAAATATTAGAAAAATTACTACCATGTGTTAAGTGTTCCAACTTTTGAGGTTACCTAAAGCAGTGGATAAAACAGACTCCTTCCATGGTAGAGATGAAAAATAAGTAAAATACATATTATGTAAGAAAAAATAAAGCAGAAAGTGGAATTATAGAGTATCGGAGTCTGGGGTAGGTGGTGGTTTCTTAATAGAGGGGACGAGGACCACTTCACTGAGAAGATGACATTTGAGCAAAGACCTAAAGGAGGATTGAGGCATGCAGGTATGTGGGGGGGAAATGATTCGAGGCAGAGGATACAGAAAGTACAGAAGTCCCAAGACAGATCATGCCTCATGTGCTTAAGAGAATAGCAAATGAAAAAGAGGTGGCAAGTGTCAACTCACTTCTTCTTAACCTCTTGAACTATTCCACTGTAGAAAACCTCCCACCAATAGATTAAATACTATAGCATTTTTAAAGATAGAAGAGGAAAAGATGGTTGTGAAGACTTATACCTCTCCCAAGATTTTTCCCTCAAAATTTTTATCATAGTGCTCAACAGTGTCTTGGGCCTTGTCAGTGGAGCTTGCTGATACAAAAACTTTGTGCCAAGGGTGAGACACAAATCATAAGCCAAGTAAGAGGCAGAGAGAGTGTGGTTGAATCAGAGAAAAGAAGAGACCATGTAGGATTCTATTTCTCAAACACAACCACTTGAGACAATCACCCAATTCCCCTTCCCTTCCCCCCTCCAGATCTGCTGAATCAGAATACTATGTAGGAGGGAGAGATTTGCAGGTTGATAAGGTCCTCAGGAAATTTTTATGCTCCCTGAAGTTTGATGCCTAGTTCCAGAAGCATCTGTCTGCATTATCAGTCACTTTGAGTGGGAAAGGGTTTTAAAGGAGCTGATGTATAAGGCACTCATTTTGCCATAAGAAGCTCATTGTCTAGTGGGAGATACAGGCATAAACAGTATAATTTATACAAGTTATAAATGTCTTATAGAAATATATACAGATTGCACAGAAATCATAGAGGAGACATTTGAACTGGTTCTTGAAGAATGAGTAGAAGTTTGCCAAGTGAGAGCAGGGAGAAAGACATTCTAAACAGAATAGCATAGGAAAAGATACAGAGACATAAACATTTGTGGTATGTGAAATGGACTCGTATATACTTTTTTCCCCTCTCTTAAAGGCATTACAGTACTTACGTAAGCTGTGCAACCATCCAGCATTAGTCTTAACACCTCAACATCCGGAGTTCAAGAGCACTACTGAAAAACTGGCAGTTCAGAATTCTTCTCTTCATGATATTCAGCATGCTCCAAAACTCTCAGCTTTGAAACAGGTATGTATTTCTTTCTAAGTGTTAGATGTGTGTTGCACATTCCTGATATGTAACACTAGGTAAATTTGCTTTTCCCAAAGATTACTGATGTGTTTACCATTTCTTTTTTAATTTAGTTTATTAAAATTTTGATACAGCTTTTTAAAAAATTGTGGTAAAATATATATAGCACAAAATATGCCGTATTAATTATTTTTAAATGTACAAATCTGTGGCATTAATTATATTTACAATGTCATACAATTGTCACCACTCTTTCCAGAATATTTGCATCACTCAAACAGAAACTTTGTACCCATCAAACAATAACTCTCCATTCTCCCTTCCCCCAGCCCCTGGTAATCTCTGCTTTCTATCTCTATGAATTTGTGTCTTCTAAATATTTCATATAAGTGGAATCATAAAGTATTTGTCCTTTTGTAACAGGCTTATTTCACTTACCATAATGTTTCCAAAGTTCATCCATGTTGCAGCATATATCAGTACTTCATTGCTTTTTTATGGCTTAAAAATAGTCCATTGTATGGATATACCACATTTCATTTATCCATTTATGTGTTAGTCAAGACTTGTTTCTACCTTTTTGCTATTATGAATAATGCTATAGTGAACATTGGCTTAAAAATATCTATTTGAGTCCCTCTTTTCATTTCTTTTGGATATAGACTAAGGAGTAGAACAGCTAGGTCATATGGCAGTTCTATGTTTAACTTTTTCAGGAACTGCCAAACCATTTTCCACAGTGGCTACATTACATTCCCACCAGCAATGCACCAGGGTTCCAGTTTCTCCACATCCTTGCCAACACATATTTCCCTTTCTTTCTTTTTAATTATTGCCACCCTACTAAGTGTGAAGTGATAACTCATTGTGGATTTGATTTGCTATTCCCTAATGACTAATGATGTTGTGCATCTTTTCATGTGCTTATGGGACATTTTTGGACATTTGTATATCTTTGGAAAAATGCCTAATCAAGTCCTTTGCCTTTTTTATTTCAAACTGGGGTCTTGCTTTGTTGCTTGCTTTGTTGTCTCAAACTCCTGGCCTCAAGCAATCCTCCTTCCTCAGCCTCCCAAAGTGCTAGGGTTATACACAGAAGCCACCACTCCCAGCCCCTTTGCTCATTTTTGGTTGGATTATTTGTCTTTTTGTTGAGTTTGAGAAGTTCTTTATATTCTGAATATTAAACCCTTATCAATTGTATGATTTGCAAATATTTTCTCCCATTTTGTAGGTTGTCCCTTCACTTTCTTGATAGTGTCTTCCATGGTTTCTGATGAGAAATCAGGTGTTAATCATATTGAGAACCCCTTTTACAAGACCAATTACTTCTCTCTTGCTGCTTTCAAGATTCTCTTTGTTGTTCAACAGTTTGATTATAATGGATGTCACTGGGGATCTCTTTGAGTTTATTTTACTTGGAGCTGCCTACACTGCCATTTTGCTGATGTCACCCTCTTGGTGTAGCTTTTAAAAATAGAACTTTTAAATTTAAAAAATTTTAATTTAAAAATTCTAAGATTTCAAAAGGTTAAAAGAACCAATTTCAAGCACTGAAATGTTAGCACAAATGCCATTTCTAACTAGTCTTAAAAATGAAGCTCTTACTATAAAATCTAGACTTTACTAATTGTTTTAGTTCACAGTAGTTATTCTGACCTAAATTTCATTGAGATTAACTAACAAATGGAGATTTTAAATTTCACATAGATTAGTATGGAAAATGTTATATAATAGATATCTGACCTATATATATCCAGATATGTATGTATCCTTATATCATTAAACTGAACAAAATAATGGACTTTCACATCATAAAATTGAAGAATGACTATTATTAATACCTTTAGATTTGTTTATACATGGAATGGGTTTCTATTTTGACCAAACTTTGCTATAGGTTTGTATTTAAAATGTTTGTGATTTTCCTAACATAGCTGATACATTAGATGAAGCTGTAAAATATACTTAGGGAATCAGCTGATTAGATCCATTTTCAAATAAAAATTCAATTTCATCCATATTTGAATTACACTACAACCTTTTATGGTTTTTTCCCAGCAATTATTAATTAAACTGATCTTTCATTTTAGAGTATACTCCTTGTCACCCTGAAGTATCTGGAATTAAGATGCTTAGGAAGTCTGCAACTTAAAGAGGCCCATATTCATGGAGGGCTTTTCTAGCAGCCTTCCTTTCCATTTTCTCGGTTCTTTTCACCATTCACAGTGAAGGTGCTGTCTTGGGAGAGATACATTTCTTTTTTAAATCCAAATATGTGTATTCTCTGAAGTAGGGAAGAAGTCTTATTTACTTTCTACAAGACTATCAGTAGAAACATGTTTATCAGCAAGTAGTGCTGCTGGGAGAAGTATATTGCCAGAGCCAGAGTCAAAAATGTCAGGAGGCTGAAATGATGAACTGAAAGTCTAGGTAAAATTTAATGGAGCTAAAAGAGTCAATTTTAAAAGAAAACACTTAGGTAAATAAGGACTTTGCGAGACTTGGTAAACATTTTATATGGGGCAAAGTTGAGTTTGATTTGATGGCAACTTCACTATAAGCATTGTGTGACTTAGTTGTCAGTAGATAAAACTAATAGGATCTTGGGTAGGATTAAAAACAGTATAATGGCTAAAATGAGGGCATCACAGTTTAACTGTATTTTGTACTTATCAGACCAAATTTTGAGTATCACTTACAGTTTGAGCAATATAGTTTAAGCAGAAGATCAAAATGTTAAAAGATTTGGAAGCCATTTTATATGAGGAATGATTGAAAAACCTGGGATAATTTAGCCTATGCTAAAGTTGGGGCAAAATAAAATTGAAATGCTATCTAGAGAGGCAGCTGGCTTTATTTAGGTGGCCTTGGCAAACGTTTTCTAGAGTCTAGTAATCAGTTTTTCAAGGCCCCAAACTAGATTTTGTCAGACGATACCTGGAGTTCATCAGTCTTTTGGAGCAGACTGACGTTATAAGAGATTATTAGGGGCCGGGCGCAGTGGCTCACGCCTGTAATCCTAGCTCTCTGGGAGGCCAAGGCGGGCGGATTGTTTGAGCTCAGGAGTTTGAAACCAGCCTGAGCAAGACGTCTCTACTAAAAATAGAAAGAAATTAATCAGACAACTAAAAATATATAGAAAAAATTAGCTGGGCATGGTGGTGCATGCCTGTAGTCCCAGCTACTCGGGAGGCTGAGGCAGAAGGATTGCTTGAGCCCAGGAGTTTGAGGTTGCTGTGAGCTAGGATGACGCCACGGCACTCTAGCCCGGGCAACACAGTGAAACTCTGTCTCAAAAAAAAAAAAAAAAAAGATTATTAGGGAAACCAGAATATTGGTTCTGCTGCCAGACAGGAATACTCATGTCAAATGATCTGTCCACACATTCACAAGGGTAGCTACACTGGACAAAGATTACATTAGGAAGATTGTCTCATAAACATAGACTTGGAGAAGTCTTAGTTGGATATTCTTAATATGACTGATTATCATCTTTCAGGTTGGTGATACTGCTGCCTAAAGGACTGAGATAATCGAGTGTGCATGGCACTCCTTATTCTCTGGAACTCCTATTTTATATGATCTATGTAGAATGTCCTGCTGATGATATCACATTCTTTATACTGGGTACCACACAGTCATACTCTCCTGAGACACCCTAGATAGATAGGACTTTTAAAAAGAAACACTTTGGATAGTAATCTGATTGCAGATTTGGTGGCGAGAGATAGGGATAATTACATTTAGCAGACTTCTTTATTCTGTTTAGAGGAGTGCCTCCCTAGTATACCATATGCCTACTCTACTCTCTAATAAAAATTCAAATTTTAAGGGCTGTTAGGTAGAAGAATGAGAACATTTGTTCTTTCTCCAGCATCAAATTGTGAGAGTACATGTGAAGTGCTGTCTGTCAGGGAAGCTCATTAGAGACTCTGCCCAAGGTTTTTATTGGGAGGCTGATCACATATACACCTTCTGCTTAGCATGGATCAAAATTCTATATTCCCAAAAAGAAAGCAGGTCTCAGCATAAATCATATTGTTTACACAAAAGTTTAGGCACAGTAAACCATCCTTATTAGTTAGGGACTGATGGAAAGACTCTCAAAATCCAAGTTCCCAGACTTCAGGCAAGGGCCAGCCATACAAGCAGGACTTTCTAAGGAAACAGTGTCATTTTCTGCACATTACCTCAAGGATTTTACATTGAATTTGGAGTTTGCCTGGTTGGCCTTTTGGTTACCTTTCCCATCAGAGCTTTTGGTTTTCTAAGTAAATTCTATTAGTAGAAAAGAGACAGCATCCTGCATTAAAATCTTACATTTTGAGCAGAATTCAATAGTATCTAAGAGTCTAGGGAGGAAGAACTGACCTAAACATGATTCACTTGGATTGTATTCACTTTAATTATATCTGCTGTGCGCAACGCACCGAACCACTTTAGGAGGAAGTGTAAAAGATCTATAGCTGTGGTTCCTGCCGTTAAAGATCTTGGTCTGCAGATAAAGTAGTAAGTTAGGAATCCAGACATCTAGCTACATGCTCCTTTTCTGTGATTTTGATTTCTATAATACCAAATGTGGCTGCTTCATTATGTTTCCTTCACACTATTCTTTCATAGCCCTTCTTTGTCATAAATTTTAATAAACATTTATTGAGGCTCTAGTTAGCCTCAAGAAACTAAGGAAAAGGGAGAAAGATCTTGTTAGATATACTCCTGTAGAGGTGATCAGGGAACGCTAAGCCTGAGCACCTCAAAAACTAGTTCCATATGCTACAAGGTGACAGCAGCCCAAAGTGCTACTCAGCTTTTCAGGTAACTGTAACCTTTTCTTGCTACAGAGAGAAATATTTGTCACAGTGAGATTGTTTATCTACTTTTATTGAATACACATGTAATGATTTTTCCCCCCAGTTGCTGTTGGACTGTGGTTTGGGAAATGGCAGCACTTCCGAGAGTGGCACAGAGTCTGTTGTGGCCCAGCATAGAATACTGATCTTCTGCCAGCTTAAAAGCATGCTTGATATCGTAGAACATGATCTTCTCAAACCTCACCTGCCTTCTGTCACTTATTTGAGATTAGATGGCAGCATACCTCCTGGTCAGAGGCATTCCATTGTTTCTCGGTAAGTGGCTTCTAAAACTCGTTATTATAAATTGAGCTATAGTAGATATATTATTACTTATATAGAAGTTTGCCTAATGAAATATTTTCATTAGCTAATAATTATCTGCAAATATGTTTTATCGTATAATTCAACCCAAATAAACCCCTTTTTAAACATAGAACTAAAGAAATATAATTGAATAGTTTGTTTAGTAAATGAAAAGCATGACTGTATTAGGAAAACACTCTGAAGAGCATGAAAGAAATTTAAGGCATCAACAAACAATAGAGATAACTACTTTTCCCCTTACCTTTTTGGGGGGTTAGGGTGAGAGGATACAAACAAGTGGCTTAGGTAAAATCTCTATCCCGATCCTTTTCTCTGATGAGAACAAATTGGAAGCCGACCCAGCTAGGAAGCAGAATTGGTGAGTGCAATGTCTCTTAAGTGTGGTCTATAACCTCTGCTTTAGAATTTTCAGAGGTTGCTTTTTAAAAAATGCAGATTCCTAGGTTCTGCCCCAACCTGTTGACTTCAAGAGTGGACATTGTCAACAAGCATCAAGCATCCCCAAGAGATTGTAAGGCACAAGAAAGTTAGAAACTCAGGAGGGGGCTTTGGAAGCAGACAGACCCAGGTTTGACTCCTGACTCTGCTATTTAAGCAGTATTCTTTAGGGCAGTATTCTCTGTTTATCATCCATACAGCTTCAGTCTCTTTAAAATAGGGATACTGGTAATACCGTTATAGAGCTGTTGTAACAAATAAAATAATGCATATAAAGTACAAAGTCCATTGCTTGTGTCATAGTAAGAAAAGAGTTGGGTGTGATGGCTCACACCTGTAATCCCAGTGACTCGGGAAGCTGAGGTGGGAGGATTGCTTGAGGCCAGGAGTTTGAGACTAGCCTGGAAAACATAGTAGGACCCCATCTTAAAAAAAAAGGAATAATAAATGGTAGGTTGATAGCTGATTTTTTTCTTTTTTTGAGACAGTCTCGCTCTGTCACCCGGGGTAAAATGCAGTGGCATCATCATAGCTCACAGCAACCTCAAACTCCTGGGTTCAAGTGATCCTCTTGCCTCTTGCCTCAGCCTCCTGAGTAGACTACAAGCGAGCACCACAACATCCTGCTAATTTTTCTATTTTTAGTAGAGATGGGTTCTCCCTCTTGCTCAGGCTGGTCTTAAACTTCTGAGCTCAAGCAATCCTCCTGCCTCGGCCTCCCAGAGTGCTAGGATTACAGGCGTGAGCCACTGTGCTAGGCCATATTTTTAATGTTAGTAAGAATAATGTTTTTTCTTTTTCCTGAAAGCTACTAGATGTCCTTTGGCAATATCTTCTAGGCTTAGTATAGTAGTATAATACAACGGTCTCATCTTCTACCTTCTCTGAATGATCTAGGCTGTTCTTCATTCTTCTCTGTTGCCATACTTTAAATGTTCAGAGTTGGGTTTTATCTTAATTATAATTAGTGTTTAGTTATATTTTTGCAGCTTAGTCTCTAACTGGTATCATAAAATATAACTCACTTGGCCTTATTTTTTCCATTTATGAAATTTCTGACAAGTTTAAAATGTATTCTGTCTACTAAAGATGTTATACATTACTAAAAGAGGATATTTTCATTGGAAGTGGTCACAGAAATTTCCCCATAGTGGACTTTTAAAGTGGATTTTTAAAGCAGTGTTTTCATTTGTGCTCTTTATAGTTTCTGTTATAGGAGGCTTAGAAAGAAATGTACTAATTTTATTTTTGTTATCTATACTTTTAGGTTTAACAATGATCCATCCATAGATGTTCTCTTACTTACAACTCACGTTGGTGGCCTGGGGCTTAACTTGACAGGCGCTGACACGGTGGTATTTGTGGAGCACGACTGGAATCCCATGCGAGATCTACAAGCCATGGACCGGGCCCATCGCATTGGGCAGGTAAAAGTCACCTCTCATAGGTGTTAATCTGTGCACTGGGGAAAATACTCCCTCAGAAAGACAGGAAGCCTTGGCTCAAGTTCTTGCTCTGATGTTAACAAGTGTTGTGACCTTGGACAGATTACTTAACTCTTTGGTAGTACCACTTCCTTCAGTGAGGTGCTTGGGCTAAGAAAACCTGGGTCACTGTCTATCCCTAATATTCTGTGATTTCTGCAAACATTTTGAGCTCATAGGGCCAGACAAAATAAAAATCTAATCTAATTAGGTAGTAGAAAGTACCATACAAGCCCCCTGACTTGGTGAACCTCAAAGCTTATCAATTTGTGCTACACTCATTTAACTCTTTTTCTTACTCAGAAACGTGTGGTTAACGTGTACCGATTGATAACCAGAGGAACGTTGGAAGAGAAAATAATGGGTTTGCAGAAATTCAAAATGAACATAGCGAATACCGTTATTAGCCAAGAGAATTCTAGTTTGCAGAGTATGGGGACCGATCAACTTCTTGATCTGTTCACTCTTGATAAGGTAAAAAACTTCTATAATTTGTTGTATCTTTAAAGTATTAAAGGAACAGCAGAAGGCATTCACTAGTATCCACTAGATAACCCTATGAGGGAATTTTTTTTTTTTTTTTTTTTTTGAGACAGAGTCGCTCTGTTGGCCTGGGTAGAGTGCAGTGGCATCATCATATAACAGCTTACTGCAACCTCAAACTCCTGGGCTCAAGTGATCCTCTTGCCTCAGCCTCCTGAGTAGCTGGAACTACAGTAGACACCACTACGCCCAGCTAATTTTTCTGTTTTTAGTAGAGACAGGGTCTCACTTTTGCTCAGGCTGGTCTCAAATGCCTGAGCTGGAGCAATCCTCCCGCCTTGGCCTCCCAGAGTGCTAAGATTATAGGCATAAGCCACCACGCCTGGCCAGTGAGGGAATTCTTGGTGCCCATATAAACCTCTTCAGGCACACCTAGGAGATGTGTGAAGTTTTGATTTTTTTGGTTGATGTCTACAGTGTCTTGCTTGAAGGTTTCTTTCCTTAGTCCTTTTCTGCTAAAGGACAGTTTATCACTGGAGTCAGTGAAACCCATAGGTGGGAGTCTGGCCCCATCTCCTGATAACTGATGACTTCAGGGAAATTAACTTCTCTGAGCTTCTACATCTGTTTTATTACATGGTTGTAAGGATAAAATGAAGTAATATATGTTAGCAGTTAGAAAGGATACCTAGTATAGATTCTCAAATAGTAGCCATTATTGTTATTGCAGATGATAGAACTAATATATTAGTTAACAATCCATAATCAAAAGGATGCACCTGCTGGAAATATCAGTTAGTCTAATAATATAAAACTAATAGAGTTGGAGTCAAAGTCCTACATAGGTTCAGAAAATCAGCTGCATTCCTCATTATAAATTATAGTGAGAAATAGCATTATATAATGAAATTAAAACTAGCCATTATAGGGCCGGTGTGGTGACTCACACCTGTAATCCCAGCACTTTGGGAGTCCAGGGCAGGAGGATTGCTTCAGCCCAGGAGTTCGAGACCAGCCTCGGCAACATAAGGAGACCCTGTCTATACAAAAAGAATAAATAATTTAGCCGGACATGGTGGCGCATGCCAGTAGTCCCAGCTACTTGGGACGGTGAAGCAAGAGGATCACTTGAGTCCAGGAGTTCGAGGCTGCAGTGAGCTCTGATCGTACCACTGCACTCCAGTCTGGGTGACAGAGCGAGACTGTCTACAGAAAACAAAAACTAGCCGTAATGAGGAGAGACAATGAAAAAGCAAACGAGTTCTTTGTAATGTTCCTATAATTCTTCCATAATTTTGAAGTTCTTTCCAAATAATAACTAGAGCTATGGGAAAACAGAATGGGCTATCTTTTGAGATCATGAACTTCTCCATCACATGAATTATTTAACTATATAGAATAATTGGAGTGTTAGAAACAAGTGTGATATTTTAAAGGAAAATATAATTTCTGAAGTTAATCTTTCATTTTATCTTTTTGCTAATTTTTCTTAAGGATGGCAAAGCAGAAAAAGCTGACACCTCTACTTCTGGAAAAGCAAGTATGAAATCAATTCTTGAAAACCTGAGTGATCTCTGGGATCAAGAGCAATATGATTCAGAGTACAGCCTGGAAAATTTTATGCATTCTCTCAAGTAACTGTCAAATATTATAAATGCAATTGCTGCTAGTTCAGTTACATTTCTGCTGATATTCAGCAAATTTCTAAGTTTATGGTGAACTTTCAACTCAATGTGTAAATAGATCGGAAGAATATTCAGCGTAACGCTGGCTCTTGTTTCACTGGGGGGAACAAGTTATTCTCAAATATTTGCACTGTATTAAATTTAAATGTTAATGTGAAATGGTTTAAATTTTACATACTGAAAAGCTGCAGAGCAGAGGAACCAAACCAGGTTTACGTGTGCTACCAGGAGGTGTTCTTACAGGGAACAAGCCTCCTATCTTTACATAGTCACTTTGTACAGGATGATATCCATGAGTACTTTAGTGTTCATGTACATTTTTTCTTTTAAATAGAACTCGTTTTTATAATTGATTAAAGATAGGGCTTTTTTTGTATAAAAGCCTTAATGAGCCATAATTTTAAGACTATAAGAATAACAACTATGATATTGGTCAGTCTTGGAACATGAAAATGTTAGACAATGAATTTAGGTCCTTGGTGGAAACCTTTATATATTTAATGTAGCTGCATAGTGTTTTTCAAATCTTTAACATCATTTTTTCAACTTTTAAAATATAATATCAACTATTCTAAATACAGGTAATGGTATATTTAAGGCTACCATAACATCCTATTAAGAGGGTGGTTTTTTTTTTAATTTATCTAATGGCTAGGATATAGCCAGATTCAAAGAACATATGTACTCAATAGGTTTCAATCATATATATAATATATTTTTTGTAACTATGAACATATACAGTTTTCCAGAAGTAGATTTTACACTGTTTAGAATTCCAAAACCTATGTGAAAAGACTGTTTATTGTAGTAATGCATGATTGAAACATAAAAGTGAAAAAGATTACCTTTTTATACACAAACATACACAGATACACATATCTCTATGCACAAATGTACCTATCTTGCACCCAAAAATACGCCTGGTATTGGCACTAAAATCATGTAGTTATACTGGGCAGCAATAAGAATTGGGCATGAAACTGATTAGTGTTAGAAAAGTGAGCTCAGTGGTGAGGGTGGGTATATGTAGGTAGATATGCATGTATGTGTATGTATATATAATTTTATAAATTTCACACATAAATTAATACCTGCCTGTGTGCATACATATGTATGGAAATATTTGTATATATATGTACAGGTAATAAACATCCCCAAGGTTTGTGGCTGGCCATACCCATAGGCATCAGTTTGAAAACCATCAGACCTCAACTGTACAATAACATGTGTTTTGTTTAAAATCATTAAAATTATACTGTTCTGCAGCATTTAGACATGGACATTTGTCACATTTCAGTAGTTTTGACAACCATACTGTAACATTAAACCTAGCATTCCACAAGAGAATAAATATAAGATTGAAACTGTAAAATATATGCAACTGTGTGTCATTTGTAGGAAACGATCACTAGAAAGAACAAGATTGAAATTATTAGTTCGGATATACAGGTTTTTAAAAAGACGAAGACCAAATGGAAGCTCGTGACTTTATGTAGAATATCCAGTTTTCTTGAGTTGAATTTTTTATTAACTATTTATTTACTGTTTCCATAAACCAGCTCTTTAATATAGCCCAAAGTAATTGATATATTGCTACCTACATCGTCTTAGAAAAAAAGAATTCACACCATAAAAATTGGGGTTTTTTTCCCCCAGTTTGAAAGGTCAGATAGAGGTCGTTTAAATTTTACAAGAGTTTAATCTAAAAATGTGTGTTAAAAATATTTCTAGAAGGATAGACAGGAGAATGATAATTGTAGTTGTCTCTGAGAGATAGGAGTCAAGGCTGAGAGGAAAAAATGTGGCTAAACATTTAAAAAATAACCTTTATGAGTTGTGAAATACTAAGACGTACATTCCAGCTTTCCATATAAAGGAAAACATATAAACAAGCAAGAACTAAGTCTTCTCAGTTAAGTGACCTGGTCACAGTAGTACATCTTAAGAATAATGGAGACATGGGGAAAACTGAACTGAGTAATGAATGCCATTAAAGAACTGTTGTCACCTGTATGGATGTCATGATTTGGTAGTTACGCTTTTTAAAACGTGTAGGTGTGAGAAATAAAACAAGCATGACAGAACATTGGTAACAGTTTTAAGCTGGGTAATGGGTTCACAAATATCCATTGTATTAAAGATAGGGCTTTTTTTGTGTTTATAATAGGGAATTTCAAACAGTTAAAAATAATTATAGATTCAGAGATTATCGGTCTCATCACTCATGTTTCCTGTAGGAATATCTTAAAATTTGGGCATGTGAGTATAATTTTTCTTTCTCACATATACACAGTTTTATATACACACACACAGACACACACACACTTATTTATTCTACAACATTTCTCCAAAAAGTATTCTAGTCTTTGAACAAGTTTATCAAAATGGTAACAAGGGTAAAAGTCTTTAATGTTTGGGACTGATCAATCAAACTGGTATATCCTTATTCCTTCTGGGTGGTTTATATGAACTTATTCAATAGTAAATATCCCAGTGAAGCTATTTGAGAATGTGACCACTTAGAGGCAAAAGTGGAAATACAAGAAGATATACAAGAAATTATAGAAAAGTAGCGAGCATTCCATCACACATCTGTTCTAAATATTTAATCTCAATACAATCTACTGCAGACCTCAGTTTCCCAGAATACATGCTGACGTCAGTGGTATCTAAAGGGAAATTGATGGCAGGGAAGATGTGTTGTGCCAGAGAACTCAATGTGAATCAATAAAACAAAAACGTGAGTTATATCAGTTAATAGAAAATGTTTGCTATTCAGACACAGCACAGTCAGCCATCTCTAATGAGATTGAAATTACTTCCTGCATCAAGAAAGGATTCCTATGAGGCTCTGATAAATGTACTGAAACCAGTGAAGTTCTGTTGAATATTATATAGTCTAGATTCTAATTTCCATGTAGACACAAGAGACTCAATCCCTTCCATAAATGTACAAAGAGATCATGTATTCAAATAGTACTAGAACAGCCATCCATGAGCCCAGAAACGCAAAGTCATCTACGAGAAATCAGAATCCCAGGCCTGCACCACAGGTAAGTTTAAGGTCTGGGTTTATGCTAAGTGTTGTATACTATAGGAACCACAAGTCAAGAAAAATATAATAAATTCTGGCACCCCAGCAGAAGCAAATACAAAACTGCCCTATAAGGAAAGTTTCAGGTAAGGTCCCATAAGATTACCATAAGGGAAAAGATTAAGTTTACACACCATATATATATATAAAATATATATATATTAGTGTCATCTATAAGAGGAAGAGTCAGCAGATACAAACAGAATTAGTTCTTTAAGAATTGCAAATAAAATAATCTGAAATGCCGTAAAACAATATGATTAAAATAATTAGATATAAAAATAAGGAAATATGAAAGATTAGACAAATTTGAAAAAGAACCAATAAATAAAACAGTTATCAATGCAGATTAGACACAGTTGAAGAGAAAACATGTGAACTGAAATGTTAATCTTATAAAATTACCTATAATGTGATACAGAGAGATGAATCAACAGTAAGAAAGAGTCTACAGCCATACCACCCTGAACGTGCACGATCTCGTCTGATCTTGGAAGCTAAGCAGGGTCGGGCCTGGTTAGTACTTGGATACGAGAAAGTAAGAAAGAGAAGAGAAAATCGTCGAAGATAGAATTAGAGAATCTAATATAAACTTACTGGAGGTCCAAAAGGAAAGGGAGATCATAGGAAAATAGACAAGAGTCACCCTTGAGTCAGGTCTATTTTTGTGCACCTCTGCATCCATCAACAAGTTCTGTCATCTCTAGCTACAAAATACATTCCAAATCTGTTCACCCTTCTCCATTTCCACTGCTTCCATTGTAGTTCCCACCACCATCTTACCTCTCCTAGACTACTATCTTCTAACTCTGTGGTCCCCAACCCCCAGGCCGTGAACCGGTACTGCTCAGTGGCCTATGAGGAACTGGGCCACTCAGCAGGAGAGGAGCCTGGTGGGTAAGCGAGTAAAGCTTCATCTGTATTTACAGCTGCTCCCCGTTGCTCACATCTGCTTAAGCTCCCCCCATCCATGGAAAAATTGTCTTCCATGAAACCAGTCCCTGCTGCCAAAAAGTTTGGGGACCACTGTAATCTAACTGGTTTTCCTACTTTCCAAATCTTCCAGTGGATATAAATTTATAAGGTAATATTTTAAGGTATGGTACTGAATGAGAACTCCTGGGGTTTATTTATATAGTGGAACCCTATAGAGCAGTGAGAAGTCAGTCAGTAACTAATGAAACATGGATAGATCTCAAAATCAAAAACAGCAGTGAGTGCAAAAAGAAGGAAAAAAGTATGATTTGAGTCTGTTTAGGTAAAAATCAAAAACAAGACATTGTTTATGGATATACAAAAACAATCATACGCAGTTATCTCATGTTTTAATAATAGAAAATTAAGTGACAGTCATATGCATGTTTACTGATCATTTCCTACTATGTACCAGACACAACTGGAAAAGCTCAAAAACCAGTGAGGAAGGAGGACACCAAAACCAACAGTTGGCATAGTTACATTAATTTCAGAAAAAGTAGCCTTCAGGCAAAAAGTATTACTTGTAATAAGGAAGGGTATCTCCTAATAAAAGATTCAGTGAACTAGGAGGGAATGGTAACTCCAAATTGATAATATACTTCAAAATACATAAAGCAAACGTGGACCAAAAAAAAGGACAAGTTCAAGGTCATAGTGGGATTTTAACACACCTCTCAATAGAACAAGTGGATGAGAAGAAAAACTGCAATAGAACATAGACAACTTTAATAATAAAATTAACAAATGTGACTTAATTGGCATTTATGTTATATAAATAGATATGTCCAACAACTCCAGAATACATTCTTTGGCAGTTCACATGAAATATTTACCAAAACTGACCGTATGCTGAACCATAATGAAAATCCTAGCAAATTTCAAGAAACTGAAATCATACATAGTGTCCACTTTCTCCACTCCTATTCAACAATATACTTGAGGTCCTCGCCAGTACAATAACACGATAAAAACCAAAGACAATACAGACTAGAAAGTAAGAAATAAAACTTTCTGCTCACAAACAACTTGATAGTATGTGTGGAAAATCCCAAAGGATCTACAATAGCTTCTAGAACTAAGTGATTTAGCAAATTTGTGGGATATACGGTCATTATACTAGAAGAAATTGGCAATTGAAATTTTTTAACATACCATATATAATATCACCAAAATCCATGAACTATGTATAAGTTCATGTTTACAAAATATGTAAAAGGTCTACATTGTGAAAAATGTAAAACACTGATGAAAGAAATCAAAAAGACCTTGAAAAATGGGGAGATACACCACGTTTATAGGTTGAAAACTCTATATTAAAAAGATTTCAGTTCTGATATATAGACTGAAAGCAATTCCAATCAAAATCCCAGCAGAAATTTTTTTTTTGTAGAAATCAATGATCTAATTCTAAAATTTATATGGAAAACAAACTACTACAGTGTAGTCTGGCATAAATATAGACCAGTGGAACACAATTGATTGCCTGCAAATATAACTACACTTATATAGTCAATTGATTTTCTACAAAGGTGTTAACACAATTCAATGAAGAAAGGGTGATCTTTTAAAAAAACTGGGTGTCTAATATGCTAAAAACCATAAAAGCCAAAAAGAACATCCATACTTCAAATTGCATTTAGCAAAATTTAACTCAAAACTAATTATGGATATTTTATAAAACTATAAAACTTCTAGAAGGAAGCATCAAAAAATTTGTGACCTTAGGTTGGGCCAAGATTACCTAGATGTGACACCAAAAGCACAATCCATGAAGAAATGATTGAACTTTTAAAAAAAATTTGAGAACTTTCACTATTTGAAAGACATTTTAAAAAGAATGAAAAGAGGCTGGGTGTAGTGGCTCACACCTATAATCACAGCACTCTGGGAAGCTGAGGTGGGGGAAATGTTGGAGGCCAGGAGTTCAGGACCAGCCTGGGCAACATAGTGAGACCCCATCTCTACTAAAAATAATTTTTTAAAAAAAGAATGAAAAGAAGAGCCATAGAGTGGGAGAAAATGTATTTGCAAATCACATATCTGATAAAGGCCTTCTATCTTGAATAGATCAAAAATATATAAAAAACTGTCAAAACTCAAGAAGGAAACAGCTTAATTTAAGAATGGGCAAAAGATTTGAACAAACACATCCCCAAAGAAGATACACAGAAGGAAAATAAGCATATGAAAAGATGCTTAACACCTTTGCTAATAGGTGTGTAGCAGTGTATCACTACCATTACACACTTACAAGAATAGCTCAAATTTTTTAAAACTGACAATAGCAACTGCTGATGAAGATGCACAGCAACTGAACTCATATTGCTGTTTGGAATGCAAAATGGTACAGTTACTTTGGAAACCAGTTGGCAGTGTCCTATAAACATACACTTACACGTGACCCGCCAATCCCATGCTTTGGTATTTACCTAAGAGTAGTGAAAACATATGTCCACACAAACGCTTGTACCACAAATGTTACAGCAGCATTATTCATAACAGAAAAAAGGTGGAAACAATCTAAATGTCTATCAGCTGACAATTATATAAACAAAATGCGGTATATCCATACAATAGAATATTATTTGGCCATAAAAAGGGATGAACTACTGATCCATGCTACAACATGGATGAACCATGAAACATGGTAAGTGAAAGAAGTCGGCCACAGAAGACAACATGTAAGATTCCATTCATAAAAAATGTCCAAAACGGAAATCTAGAGGCAGAAAATTAGTGGTTGCTTTGGGTCGGAAGTGCAGTGTAGGGGGGTGATAAGTAAAGGGTACAGATTTCTTTGTGAAGTAATGAAAATGTTTTAAAATTGTGGTGATGCTTGCACATACCTGAATAAACTAAATATCATGGAATTGTGTACTTTAAATGGGTGAATGGTATGTGAATTATATCTCAATAAAGGTGTTTTTTAAAACAAATTTTAGGGAAACCCAAAGACAAGAGGGGAAACAAAACAAGGACTCCAGAGGAAACTGAAGGCCCTGACACCTGCACCTACAGCAGACATTAAACGCAGCCATACAAACACAAAATCTCACACTAAAGTCCTATTTACTTCAGTTCCTACTTCTCAATGTATCATGTCTCGTTTTCAACAACAACAACAAAAAATTGCAAGACATGCTAAGGCACGAAAAGACAACCAGAAGAGACAAAGCAAGCTTTAGTAACAGATTTAAACATGGCAAAGATTTTGGAATTATCAGAGCAGATATCTAATGTAACTATTATTAATATGCTAGGGGCTCTAGTGGAAAAAGTGGACGGCATGCAAGAACAGAAGGATGATGTGAAAACAGATTGAAAATCTAAGAACCAAAAGGAAATGCTAAAAATCAAAAACATTGTAACAGAAACGAGAAATACCTTTGATGGGCTTACCAATAGACTGGACATGGCTATGGAAAGAATCCGTGAGCTTGAAGATAAAACAACAGAAACTTCCCAAACTGAAACACAATGAGAAAAAAATAATGGAAAGGACACAACCATATCTAAGAATTGCGGGGCAATTACAAAACATATAACATGCATAATGGGAATATCAGAAGGAGAATAAAGAAGAAGAAATAAGTAATGATGACTGAAAGTTTTCCAAAATTAACATCAGACACCAAACCACAGACCTCTGTTCTAAGGTACCAGCACTATACGTGAAGTGTTAGTTGAAAGTGAACTTAGATTAGTGTAAATGTAAACTGCCAACCCTAGGGACACCACTAAAAATATTTTACAAACATGTATAATTGATAGTCTAAGAGTAGAGTGAAAATAGAATTTTATAATATGCTCAACTAAATCCAGAGAAGGCAGAAAAAGGGAAGATTTAAAAGGAAAGAATGAGAGTAACAAGTAGAAATTAGCTATACATATGGTAGATATTAATCCAGCTGTATCAATCACTTTAAATTTTAATGGACTAAATACACTAATTAAAAGACAGAAACTGAGATGGTAGATAAGAAAAAAATGAAACCCAACTATATGTTAACTACAAGAAACCCACTTCAAATATAAAGACAGATAGATTAAAGGGATAGAATCACCTCACACATAGTAGCCTTTAAGATGGCTACTATTAAAAAAAAAACAAAACAGAAAATACCAAGTGTTGGCAAAGATGTGGAAAAATTGGAATCCTTTTGCACAGCTTTTGGGAATGTAAAATTGTGTTAGCCATTGTGGAAAACAGTATGGCCATTGCTCTAAAAAATAAAAATAGAATTGTCATATGATCCAGCAATTCCACTTTCGGGTATATATTCAAAAGAGTTGAAAGCAGAGTCTCAAAAATACTTGCACACCCTGTTTAAAGCGTTATTTGCAATAGCCAACAGATGGAAACACCCCAAATGCCCATCAACATATGAATGAATAAACAAACTGTATATACGTACAATGGAATATGATTTGGCTTTTTAAAAAGGAAATTCTGACACATGCTACAACATGAATGAATCTTTAGGACATTATGCTAATAATGTGAATATTAAAATAAGCCAGTCATAAAAAGACAAATACTGTATGATTCCACCTATATGAGGTTTCTGGAGTAGTCAAATTCATAGAAACAGAATGAATAATAGAACGGTAGTTGCCAGGGTATATAGAGGGGAGGGAAAGCAGAGAGTTATTGCTCAATGGAGACAGGGTTTCAGTTTTGCAACATAAAAAAGTTTTACGGATCCATTGCAGGACAACGTGAATATACTTAACACTCCTGAACTGTATGCTTAGAAATGGTTAAGACAGTAAATTTGATGTTTTTTACTTCAATTAAAAATAAAAATTAAAAAATAAATGAATGGAGAAAGATATACCATGTTAACATAAAGCAGAAGAATACTGGAGTAGCTGTATTAATTTCAGACAAGGCAGAATTCATAACAAGAAAATTATTCGGAATAAGAGAGGCATTATATAATATTAATGGGGCCAATTCTCCATGAAGACAATAATTCTTAATTTGTGTACATCTAACAACAGATCATCTCAATGCCTCTTCTGCACGTGAGGCAAAAACTGACAGACAAAGCTAAACTATAGTGAGAGGCTTCAACACGTATCTATCAGTAATTAATGGATCTAACAGGCAGAAAATCCATAAGAATTTAGCTGAACTGAACAACACCCAACAGAATAAACATACTTCTCATGGTGACATGGAACATTGACCAAGACAGACCATATTCTGGGCCATAATACAAATTTCAACAAACTTAAAATGATAGAAATCATACAAAGTATGATACAAAGATACAAAGTTCTCAGACCACGATGGGATTAAACTAGAAATCAATTAATGAGAAGATAGCTGGAAAATTCCAAGATATTTAGAGATTAAACACATTTATAAATAAAACATATGGGTCAAAGAAGAAATCTCAAGAGAAATTTTAAAATATTTTGAGGAAATGAAAATACAACTACTTGTGGGATGTAGTAAAAACAGCACCTCAGAGAAATTTATAGTCTTTTTTTTGTTTTTTGGGGGGGAGGTGTTATTTTTTGAGACAGGGTTTTACTCTCTCACGCTTGCTAGAGTGCTGTGGCATCATCCTACCTCACAGCAACCTCCAATTCCTGGGCTCAAGTCATCCTCCTGCCTCAGCCTCTCTAGTAGCTGGGACTACAGGCACGTGCCACCACGCCCGGCTAATTATTCTATTTTTCGTAGAGATAGGGTCTCGCTCTTGCTCAGGCTAGCCTCAAACTCCTGCGGTCAAGCCATCCTCCCGCCTTGGCCTCCCAGAGTGCTAGGATTACAGATGTGAGCCACCGTGCCCAGTCAAATTTATAGTATTGAATGCAAATATTACTCATGAAGATATAAAAATCAAAAGCCTAAACTTCTGCTTTAGGAAGCTAGAGAAAGAGTAACATAAAACTAATGCAAACAGGAGAAAAATAATCAAAATTAGAGCAAAAATCAATGACATTGATAACAGGAAAATGATAAGAGAGTATCAATGAAACCAAAAGTAGATTCTTTGAAAAGATCAGTAAAACTGATAAACTTCTAACCAGGCTAACAAAAAAAAAGAAGAGAGAAAGACAGAGAAGACACTAATTACTCATAACAGAGAGGGCATCACTACTGAGCCCATGCGCATTAAAAAGATAATAAAGGAATATTATTAATAACTATGCCCACAAATTTGATGACTTGGATGAAACAGATCAATTCTTTGAAAGGCACAATCTATTAAAACTCACACAAGGAGAAACAGGTAATCTGAATAGGAAGATTGAATCAATAATAACTTTCCAAAACAGAAAGCTCCAGCCCCAGATGTTTCGCTGATGAGACACCTAAAGAAAAAAGATCCAATTCCCTACAATCTCTTCCAGGATATGGAAGCAGGAGGAACATCCCCTCTACTCATTGTGTGAGGACATCAGTCCCCTTCCCCCAACTCATGGTTGCACTTTCCTCCGTTTCAGTTACCCACGGGCAACTTTGGTCTGAAAATATTAAATAGAAAATTCCAGAAATTAACAATTTGTAAGCTTTAAATTGCATTTTGAGTAGCGCAAGGAAATCTCCTGCTATCCTGCTCCGTTCCACCTGGAGCATAAATCATCCCTTTGTCCAGCGTTCGCACACTGTATACACTTCCCACCCATTAGTCGTCGACATTGTCTGCTCCTGACACCCAACCGACATCATCATGGCTCGATGATCAAGGATTACCTAAAGCAGATGATCCTTCTTCTGATGTATCATCATAAGGTCAACAGTAGCCTAACACTATGTCACAGTGCCTACGACATTCACCTCATCTAATCACATCGGCATTTTATTATATCATCACAAGAAGAGGGATGAGTACAAGACAATAAAGTATTTTGAGAGAGAGAGAGAGAGAGACCACATTCACATAACTTTTATTACAGTATATTGTTGTAATTGTTCCATTTTATTAATCTCTTACTGTGCCTAATTTGTAAATTAAACTTTATCATAGGTGTGTGTCTATAGGAAGAACATCGCATATGTAGGGTTCAGTAGTATCTACGGTCTCAGGCATCCTCTGGGGGTCTTGGAACGTATCCTCCACAGATAACGGGGGGACTACTATATTCTAATATCAAGCCAGATAAAGACATTACAAGAAAAAAAACTATTGACAATTATCTCTTGTGAATATAAATGCAAAAATCCTCAACAAAATGGCAAATCAAATCCAAAAATGTATACAAAGAATGTATACACCATGACCAGGTGGGATTTATCCCAGATATGCAAGGCTGGTTCAACATTCAAAAATCAATCAATATAAGGAGCAAAGGCAATTCAGTAGAGAAAAGATGGTCTTTTCAACAAATGGTGCCAGACATCCACATGCAAAAGAAAAAAAAGAAAGGATCTAGATACAGACACATACCTTACACCTTTCACAAAAACTAAGTCAGAGTCTACTGGACACAGACTTAAATGTAAAACACAAAATATAAACTTCTAGAAGATAAAATGGGAAAACATCTAGATGACCTAGGGTTTGGTGATGACTTTTAGATACAACATCAAAGGCACCATCCATGAAAAAAACTGATGGGTTGAACTTCATTAAAATTAAAAACATCTGTGAAAGATACTGTCACAAGAATAAGACAAGCCACAAACTGGGAAAAAATATCTGCAAGATACATAGAGGACTTGTATCCAAAATTTACAAAAACCTCTTAAAACCCAACAATAAGAAAACTGTTAACCCAATAAAAAATGAGCGAAAGATCTGAACAAGATGCCTCACCAAATACGAGAGGCAGGTGGCAAGTTAGCATATGAAAAGATGTTCTGCATCATGTATCATTAGAAAATGGCAAATTAAAACAACCAGTTACCAGTAAACATCTTTTAGAATGGTGAAAATGCAACACACTGATAATACCAAATGCTGTAAAGGATATAGAACAGAAACTCGTTGCTGGTAGAAATGCAAAATGGTACAGCCACTTTGGAAGACGGTTTGGCAGTTTCCTACAAACTTATATGTAGCCTTACCATACAATACAGCCATCAGGCTCATAGATGCTTACAACCCAAATGAACTGAAAGCTTATGTCCACACAAAACCTGCACATGGATATTCAGAGCAGCTTTATTAATAATTGCCCCAAACAGGAAGCAACCAAGATGTTCTTCAGTAGGTAAATGGATTAAAAAAAATTAGTACATTCATACAATGGAATATTATTCAGTGATAAAAAGAAATGAGCTATGAAGGCAGGAAAGGATATGGAGAAACCCTAAGTGCAGACTGCTGAGTCAAAGAGCCAGTTTTAAAAGGCTACATATTGTACGATTCTGACCACATGACATTTTGGAAAAAACTCAAACCATAGAGACTAAAAAGATTGGTGGTTGCTAAGGGTTCAGGGGAGAGAGACGGGAGCACGTGGGATTTTTAGGGCAGTTAAATTCTTCTGTATTTATTGACGTTACTATTCCAACAATATTGGACCATTTGAAACAAATCAGCACGGTAAAGAAGCCGGATAGATGGGTTCCACATGGATTAAATGAGCGTGAGAAGAGAAATCGTCTTGAAGCTCACCTTTCTTTGCTGTCACGACATACTATAATGGTAGTTACATGAAATTATCTATTTGTAAAAACTCATAAAAATGTACAGCACCAATAGTGGACCCTAATGTAAACTACGGACTTTAGTTAGTAATAATGTATCATCAATATGATACAATTGCTCAATTGTTACAAATGTACCACACTAAGGCAAGAAGATGTTAATAACAAGGGAAACTGGGGGAGGGATGTGGAGAGGCTATATGGGAACTCTCTGTGCTGTCTGATCAATTTTCTAACTATCTGAGCAATTTAAAATTATTTTCTAAAATAAAGTGATTGAAAAATAGTCACGTGATAAAATTAATTTAGAAAATCAGCAAAAATAGAGACATTTCGCCGAAGAGGGTATACAATGGCAAATATACACATGAAAAAATGTTCAACGTTATTGGCCATTAAAGAAACAAATTAAAACAATGAAGTGTTACTACACACCTATCAGAATGGCTAAAATAAAAAGTAGTGACAATATAAAATGCTAGAAAGGATTCAGAGAAACTGAATCACTCATATTTTGGTGGATATGTAAAATAGTACACCTGCTCTAGAAAAGTTTTGTAGTTTCTTAAAAAACTAAACATGAAACTACTATATGATCCTGAAATTGCCTTCCTGGGCTTTTATCCCAGAGAAAATGAAGACATGCTCACACAATGACCTGTACATGAAGGTTGATAGCAGCTTTATTTGTTATTAGCCCAGAACTAGAAACAATCTAGATGTCCTTCAGCAAGTTCATGGGTAAATGGACTGGTGCATCCATACCATGGAATACTACTTGGCAATCAAGAAGTTTGAACTATTGATACAAATACTGAGATCCATCTACAGAGAATTATGCTGAACAAAGCCAGTCCCAAAAGGTTCTATAGTAACATGTTTCCGTTTATATAACATTCTTGAAATAATGAAGTTATAGAACTGAAGAACAGATTAGTGGTTGCCATGGGCTAACGGGGCTGGGAATGGGAGGGAAGCGGTTGAGACTATGAAGCAATGTGAGTGTTCCTCGTGATGCTGGAAACGTTCTGCCTCTTCACTTTATCAACGTCTCACTGTTACACAGGATTGCGTTTGTGGATACAC
The DNA here is from genome assembly GCF_000956105.1 of Propithecus coquereli. Taxonomy (NCBI): domain Eukaryota; kingdom Metazoa; phylum Chordata; class Mammalia; order Primates; family Indriidae; genus Propithecus; species Propithecus coquereli. The sequence goes on from NW_012152285.1 coordinate 7,312,088, forward strand.
TATAACGTATCCATTCTAATACTGCAGGGCATTTGGATAGCTTCCATTTCGGGGCTGTATGAATAGTGCTGCTGTGATCATTCTTGGACATGTCTTTTGAACATACTCCATATTTCCTGGTGGGCATATACCTGTAAGTGAAAAGGCGGGGTTACAGGATCTATACACGTTCAGCTTTTGTTAGAGCTTTCCAAAACAGCTGTACCGTGCTATGGTTACAGTGTGTCCCCCAAAAGTTCACGTGTTGGAAACTTAATCTCCAAGGCAACAGTGTTGGGAGGTGGAGCCCAGTAAGAGGTGATGAGGTCAGGAGGGCAGAGCCCTGAAGCATGGATTAGTGTTATCACGGGAGTGGGTTAGTTATCTCAACACTGGGTTGTTATAAATCGAGTCTGGCCTCTGGTTTCTGTCTCATGTGCTTGCTGGCCCCTCTGCCACGTTATGACACAAGTAGCCCTCGCCAGAGGCCAGTGCATCTCTTGGACTTTTCAGCCTCCAGAACTTTAAGAACTAAATTTCTTTATAAATTACTCCTTCTCAGGTATTCCGTTATAGCAACTGAAAACAGACTAAGATACACCACTTACGCTTCTCCCAGTACTTATCTAGATCTTCCCTAACGTGGTATTTTCAGTCTTTTAAATTTTAGTCACTCTAGTGAGTATGTACTGGAATTGCATTTTGGTTTTTTTTTTTTTTTTTTTTTTTTAGACAGAGTCTCACTGTGTTGCCCGGGCTAGAGTGCTGTGGCGTCATCCTAGCTCACAGCAACCTCAGACTCCTGGGCTCAAGCGATCCTTCTGCCTCAGCCTCCTGAGTAGCCGGGACTACAGGCATGCGCCACCATGCCCGGCTAATTTTTTCTATATATTTTTAGTTGTCCAGCTAATTTCTTTCTATTTTTAGTAGAGATGGGGTCTCGCTCTTGCTCAGGCTGGTCTCGAACTCCTGAGCTCAAAAGATCCTCCCATCTTGGCCTCCCAGAGTGCTAGGATTACAGGCGTGAGCCACCGCGCCCGGCCTGCATTTTGGTTATAATGATGAGTAACAAAATTGAGCGAAAGGCCTTTGTCTTTTGAAGAGACCAGGTGCACAAAACAACTCCTTACTTTAGGGACCAAGACTTGCCCCGGGAGTTTTTCCTACATTTACAACAAAATGTATTTTGTTTAGGCCTGCACTGAAGGGGACAAGTTGGGATGTTTCCCTTAAACTTAATAGCTGAGCCCAAACCATCTTAACCAAAGGTTTGACTGGTAACAGCAAAGGGGACAATGACAGGACCCGGGCTGACCCTCGGGGGCCAGAATGAAATGTCGCGATGAGTGCACAAGCAGTTAGTTACAGCAGAGCCTCTTATCTAAATACAAACAATGCCAACACTTGATTTTATTCCCTTCATACTGTACTTACATACTAATACGTAAGGGGATAGAATAAAGAGAACTTTCAGTTATCGGTTTCAGTGATCAGCAACGCTTCAGTCATTTATCTGTGGGGACCCACTTGGACCCCCAGAGTTGATCTGAAGATTTTAAACTGAAGATGTTTGAGATTCAATAGATGCAAAAATAAGCTTTTTCAGAGCTTCCTTTACCTGACTAAAGGCAGAAGCTTCTGAAGAGCGAGGCTGCCATAAATCGCCTCTCTGTGGGAGCTTTACTGGCAGAAAGATGGAGCCCACCGGCGCCTGCACAAACCTCGTCACAAACTTTGTCTCCTAAAACTCATTTGTCTTTCCTAAAGACATCACTTGATCTTCCCACAGAAGCCCGTTTCTCCCGGTCCCTTTCCCTTATTAAGTTAGGTGTATAAACCCTGATCTCTAGTTATGGAGGGAACCACTTCTGTGCACTCCATATGGCTATGGATAAACTTTGTCTTTTCTATTGTTACCCTTTTTTGGTTAATTTGCAGACCCCCCCATTGCTAAACCTAAGTTGGTAAAGGACAGAGTTTTTCCTCCCAACAATCCCTTGAAAAGCATTAGGACCCATCAATTTGGGCTCCCCTCACCTCCCATTAATCAACAACCTATTTAGTAGGACTGCGTACTTCTAGAATCATATTTGATTTAAAATGTATGACTACTTTGGAAGTGCTCGTGTTAATATTGTTTCACTGCAAATGCATGTGCCGAGGTGAAATATCGCCAAGTCCCAGTTTTAAAAGGTGAATGTCCGTCAGCGTTTGCTGGTGAGGAATTTTCCTTTCTGTAAAGTACCTTGGACAACCTCTGGTCTTCTCAACAGGCAGGGCCTGTCCTGCCCATCTACGCAATTACAGGTGTTTGGGATCTAGCAAGGGGACAGCTTCAAACCTCGGGCACGGGAATGCCAAGACGACCAATCAGTGTTCACCCCGAGAAATAAGCTGCTAGATACAGGGCGCCATCCACTTACCTCCCCCCTCATGCCAAGAGTTAGGACATCAGAACCTTTTTATCCACCCCTGTAATATCCTGAAATGAAATTTTTTTTAAAAAAAGAACCTTTTTATCAGGCAATAAATGTGGGCTCCGATTCAAACCTCTGAAGATAGGATTCCATTACTTTTTTATATATAAAATCAGACTATTAAAAGGGGCTTGAAACATACTTCTCTCCCCACTTGCGGCGGAGGGACCCGAAGGGACCCAGAGCTCAAATGTCGAACGTCCCAGCGGCGCAGTGGGCTTAACCCACTCGCGACGCACCTTCGGGGCTGGGCGCTCTGCGGGCCGCAGGCGGAGCTCGCGCCAAGTTAAGCCGCGTCCAAGCGGCGCCCGCCAGATGCCAGCGTGGGGTGGCGGCCCGCCCGCGGGAGCTTACCTGCAGGGCTGCGACGAGGAGGAGATGGGCCAGCACGACGGCCGGGGCCGGGTAGGGGGACAGAACTTGGGACCCCACTTGGGACCAGCGGCAGGACGGGGCGCAGTGCGGGAGACGGCGGGCAGGAGGGCTGGGAGGAGCGCGAGCGCAAACCTGGCGGCCCTTGCTTCGCTCTCGGCGCAGGACACCCGGCGCCCGCGGACGCCCCCAGCCGACCCGCATCGCCCGGCGGGTCGGCCCTGCCCGGCTCGCGATTCGGGTGCAGCGGCCCGGAGCGCCCGACTCCGGCTCGGGGGCGGCCCCGTCGCTGCCCCGTGGCCGCCCAGGGAAGGTGCTGGCGGCCGAGGCGCCGGCGCGTTTGTTTTCTGTCTTGGGAGCGACGGCCAGGGAGTTAAAGAATGAACACCTGTGCCCAGACCCCACCTGAACCCAATTCGATCAATCTGGGGGCGGGGGCGGGGGGTGTGGAAGGCTGGCACCGGCTTCTTCTGGAAAGCTCTGCAGGGGATTCGTTCGTGCAGCCCCTAGTGAGCCGTTTTCTAAAAGGATTAGTAAGTACCTAGGAGAGTGCTTCCAGCACATCCAAAATCGATATAGGATTTTATACTAAAAAGACCCATTTTCTGAAATAAACGGAGAGCCTAGTGTAAAAGATAAAACGAAGGTGACATACTTACCTTTTCATTGACATTCTTGGTTATGAGAATTGGTTTCATGTGGCAAGTGCTGGCATTAAAAAACCCAATCCCAATGTGCCAATGCTCCCACATGCAAACCATATACTCGAAGCTGTTCCTTACTTCGCAAATGCAAAGGATGACAAGTGTCAGTACTTCATACAACTAGATTTAATAAGTTATTACAGAAAAAAAAATGAAGTCCAAACTACAAAGTTTAAGCAGTTGTAAGCAGTAGCTGCATTGAGCTCCATGTTTAGTCACAGTACTGTAGTTCCATACAAGCAATATTAGTCCAAGCCCCAAAGGCAGAAGCTGAGTAAGGGTTACTAGCAAAAAACAATCTAAGAGAACAGGTAATAAAAGATACAATACATTTAAAATTAGTTGTTAGTTGAAAAACAAATACAGAGATCTTAGCTGTGAACACTCTAAAAGTTATGTCCATTATTTAGACAGCAAAAATACAAATACCTAATACTTTATACCCCAACAGAACTATATCCAGGAAAGAAAAAGAGAAGTTATCCTGTATTAGCACCCAAGTTTTCCACTTGTTGCAATTAACTTTGTTGTCATACAAATTTAAATGTCCCCGAATCATATATCCACTTCTTGACCCATTTTGGGGTATAGAGTAAAGTCAACAGCATTTAATTATAAAATACTCTGTGGTAAGATGGAACACTATTGCAGCTGAGATAGAGAAGTTTGGTTCTTATAAAGGAAAAAAACCCAAAGAAATGTTAGCCGACATACCATACAAACTAGTGAAAAGGCAACAGTCCATTCAAATAAATCAGTTTTAACAAAAGGTACTTTTTTTCACTAATCTGTGACTAATCTTTCACTCAAACCTTGCAAAGTAGAGATGTCACAATACTCAAATATTTAGGTAGGAGCTTTACCCAGTTAAATGCCATTTTGTTGCTAATATAATAGATAAAATGAAAACTAGCAGTTATTTGCTAATTGCATAAATGCAGTACGTTCTGCATTAGCCCATGCCTCACTAACAAGCTATAAAACACAAGATATAGGCAGAAATCTAAGCATAATCTTTATACCACTAAGCAAGAATTTTCCAATTTCTTTTCTTCTGTTCCTAATCATTTATTTGTAGTTAATGTAAAATTCCAACCAGTAGTACCCAATTTGAGTTAAAATTTTACATCACAACTTGATCTAATCTATATATTATTTACAAAACTGAATACATAGAGCGTACCCAAGAGCCGAATCTGGACACACGTTTCTCCGAGTGATTGATTAACCTCACCTCCGTGGCAACGGAACCGGAAGAGGCCATCAACGACTAGTAGAAACACAACATCTGTCTAGAGCAAGTCATTGGCTGTTCTGTTTACGCAACACCAGTTTTGCAGTTGTATGATTTGTTTTAATTTTAGGAGCCATTGCAATGACACGCTGCCTTAACAGCACAGCTTCCAGGTGAGGAGGGTGTTGGAAAAAAAGGAGGGCAGACAGATCATGCACGGAGTTGCCACAATAAAAGGCAAACAAGGGCACCGTAACAGGGAGCAGGCAGGGGTGTGGAGGAAGATGCAGCCCGACACTTAGACAGTGTCCATATACAGTGGTGACATCCCAGTGTGCTTCCTCAGTGCTGCCAACCGAGCCTTACAGGGAGGGAACACAGGTGAGACACTGTAGTCGAAGTCTCCACAACACAGAAGGTGGTGGCCTCTTAGCAACTTCCTTTGACTCAGAGACATCACCACTGTACATGCACATGAAAGATTCAGCCTGGGAGAAAGGCATCGTCTCACACACGGACAGCAGTTGGTGGCAGATTCTCACACATATACGCACACACAGGACGTCGTGAAGAGTTAGAGGGGGAAGCAATGAAACATTCCGTTGACCTGGCCAGGTTTTAAACCCGGGGGTATTTCAGTAGGAGTGACTTCATTATCAGGGCCACAGATTTGGCTGCACCTGGTGTTGTATAAATCCACTGTGACATCCCTAGAGAACCGTACTGTGACATCCCTAGTCTTACACTAAACCACTGTAATAAAGGAAAAGGCTTGTCAAAATCTCACATGTTCTGCTCATTCTGTCATTTTATTACCCAATTATCCATTACATTTCCAATCATTTTACATAACCAACCATTTTCATCGTTGTCACACTATTGTAAACCACATCAGCAAGTTAATACATAAAGCTTTTGCATTTCAAAAAACTAGACACTTTAGTAACAATATTACAAAGGTTTTAGCTTCAAAAATAACTGAAATGAAAAAAATAAACTTTTAAAGAATTAGCATCATAAAATTAATTTATTCCAATAAAAATACAAAATAATATTATGACATTGACCAGATATGAAAGTCCCTCCCAGAAACAACTCTATTAATGATTGAGAAAGCACTCCTTAAAGAAAATACGAAATAAAATGAAAAATATGTAAATATGTTTAATTTTTTTCTTAGCAAAAAATCTTTCTAAAAATAACAATGAAAATTTGTCTCAGTACAAAGGCTACATTACTATTGAAAAAATACCAGCATGAAGAAAAGGTACATATTTGACAGTAGAAAAATGATTTCAGTGAATCACAATGTCTAAAGTTTGCAATGAAAATAAATCTGCAATAAAGATTTATGCCTTTTTTCTTTTCTTTTTTTTCTATTTTTTATACAAACAGTACAAACAGTATTGCACATAACAACAAATAGTCGAGGTTAGGTTATAGCCTTCAAAAAATCGACTAGTTCAAGTGTCACATCAAGGAAAGGCCACAACAGGACCTGTGTTACCCAGGGGCTTCCCAGTCAAGTTGCAGGTCAGAACACATCTGTGTTTTAAAAAATAATTTCTTTTGAAGGACCCTCTCTTTTAATATAACATTAACAACCTGGGGGCACATTTATTTACAAAACAAAAGGGAACATGTTATAATTTAATAAACTAAAAAAGTTCTCTTTAAAAAAATACAAACAGAAGAACTCTTTCACAATCCTGGTCAGTCGTGCACAATCAACGCTTGATTATAAATATACAAATTAAGGGAAAGTAGTTTCCACCATCTATCCACAACTTTCAGCACCAAATGGAGTTTATTTTTTGTAACCTATTCTTCATGACAATGTTTTTTTTGCCTCCACTCTAGCTTTATGCTGTACAACCTTCCAGCTTTTTTTTAAAAAAATCTCAGTGTTATTTTAGTACATGAAAGAGGGGTGCTTCTTCAAAAAGTTTTGCTTCTTTCACATCATTAGGTAGATTTCTGTAGGTTAGATATGATCTTTAATATTATAGTTATAAAGCTCTAACTTCTTCATTTTCAAAAAACACAAATAAGCATGAAAAAAATAAAGTTACCCATCTGTTAAATCATTTTCTTGCAGAATTAAATTAATATATATTTTTCTGAATAAACTTACTTAGAAAATATCATTTTCTTTCCTATATTTCAAAATTGAGGTATTGCAAAAGATCATGTCAGTCAGAAAGCATGCCTTTTTCCTTAAAAACAAACAAAAAAAATCTTCAGCCAACTTTTGAAAACTGTCTAGAATACAAAAAGTAGTAGTGCATAACAAAATTTCTTGTACAGATGAAAAAAACCCACAAACATAGAAAAAAACAAACAAAACCACACCTGGGCTGGAAAAAGCAATTATTACCAAAAAGCCCAGAGGTAACCTCAAAAGGGGAGGATACTAATAAGCATTTTTAATCCAGTAAAAAACTATTTTCCTTTATGAAAACAAACTATAGTTTGAGAGCCAGTAATTGCAACTAAACATGGGAGAAAAAACAAAACAAAACAAAAACAAGTGATACTAACTTAAGACAGTACAAGGACATCACAGCACATAAAACACAGCGACTTAAATCTATTCTGCAGTGTCATATCCAGTCAGATTGTCCCCAGAATTCCAAAATATAGGAAGAAGATTAAAAAAAGATTTACATAGTCTCACAATCATTGTGTGTGTTTATATACTACTATCTGCAGCCCAAGAGTGAATGCTAAAAAAATGTCCATGGTAGTACTAGCAGGTCTTAATTCTATTCAAGCTTTACAGGATAAATCCAGGGAATTAAGTAGTAAATTTCTCACCCAGACAACCAACTCTGCCCAGGCCATCTTATTTTGTACAGACATTTCTTTAGCATCACCATTACACAACTTTCTTAAAAATGTGCCTAGTTTGTCAATCTGACAACTTATTTCTAAATACTGTATATATTCTTAGTGTTTGTAAGCTAAGATGAGCTCTTTGGTTTTCTGGACAAGGTCTGAAGCTATGTAAAATGGTGCAAGCACTAGGAGATTGTAACTAAGAGCTCATGTGTTAGTTAATAATATACCAGTTATGAACTGTCAAGTTCGTTAATGTCTGACACAGAGGCTTTAAACAGTTAAATTTGATCACAGTTAGACATAATCACTTTACTATATAAAATAAATTGCACAATATATAACAGAGCACCGCAAAGTACTTCATCTACCATCCACAAATTTGCTTTAAGAATATCCTACACCTAGGTTTTCTATTGTTGTAATATAGGTCGGTCATTCTGTTATGGGCTCTTCCTACTCAGAAGCATTCCATTTATTGAGGCATGCCTTCCTCCAGTCAATTACCAACTCTTTGAATGAAAAAAATTTTTTTTAAAAAATGAGTATTTTATAGCTTATATAGATTCTTAATTTGTGCATTGTGGGAAGGTTTTATACTAGACATTGGATATAAAATTTATTGCATGCAGCAACCTGATTAAGTAAACATGCAGTCAGAAATAGTGACCTTCCATTGAAGCTTTCTGAAGTCTATTCTGATCTCCTTTCGGCAGCTGACTCTATCCCTAAATCACAAAAGTGTGTTGTTGGGTTTCTGTGTGTTTTTTAATTGATACCTTAGCCTGAATAGAGTATTATGGTATTAATAATACCATTTTAATAGCAGCAAAAGCTATTGCAGCATAAATTTACATAACACTAAAAGATCTAACCAAAATCCTCAGCAAAACAAAAATCAAACACGAAAGAAAAATAAAGATCCAGCTTATGAGGTATCCTTACAAGTCAAAATAGAGAGCAACTAAAGGCTTATTTTCATTAAGGGTTATCCTTACTCTAAATGACCCCAACTAATGATTGCTGAATTGTTGTGAAGTTTTTGCTACATCTGCCACCTACTCACGAGTATTACCTTTGGTAAGTCTTGTCCTAGGGGCAACTCTCTAAGTTTCTGAAAATAAGTGCATGCTCCAGTTCAAACACAATCAGAACAACAACAACACAACAACAAACAAAAGAATCACAGACATCAACCTGATGGCCGCTGATGAGAATGGCAGTCTACGTACTGTCACGAGTGACAAATCAGTTGTAAAAAATTAAGGTACCAAGCAGACAAAGGTGTGAATCAAAGTGCAAATCAGTACCGTTATACACTCTGCAATTCTGCATTATACTGGACACTGAGTTCAGTAATATGACTGTAAATAATAATAATAATAATAAAAAGACCCATTTCTTCTTTAAAAATCGAGAACGAATGCACAGATTTCCAGAACACTGTAAGCCCTGAGGCAGTGCCCTCTCTTTTCCCTCCTTGTTATCTACTCCAGTACTTGTGGCTGGGTCGGCCCTGGGCTCAGCTCCAGCGGAACGGGACGTGACGAGGGCGGTCGCCTCCCTCCTTCACCAGCGGTTTGTGAAACTCCCGCCCAGCACGGGAATGTATGCTTGCCCAGCAGTATTCGCAGTAGTACTGCAGACAGGTGACGTTGGCACAGAAGAACGGGGCAAACTTCCCACCACAGCGCGTGCCCTGGCATTCATCACACATCTGATCATCCAGCACGTATGGCTTCACTTCAACCTGGGCCCAGGGAGGAAAGAGGGGAAAAAGGGTTAGCAAAGCTTCCTCATATTTCCTGCTTCCGAGAGTTTACAGCACAGCTTAATGGTATGCCTCAATCAGACGCCGATTTTAACGCTGCTAATATTGGTAGCTGAGAGTATGGGCTTTGGAATAAGCCCCTTGATTTACTAGTTGTGTGATATTAGGCAAATTCTTAACCTCTCTCTGTGCCTCTGTTTGGTCTACCCGTATATCTGTAAAATGGGTGTAACACTCGCACACATACGTTTACACCTCACACACACACAGCTGCATAATCTGTCAATGGGTAGAACAGTGTCGCCATCAGAGTGCTGGTGAGGGGTGAGAGAGGCGGTGCGTGTGCAAGCCCATGAGCTGCACGCTGAAGGGTGGGCACTATCTGATAATGCAGGACAAAGAAGAGCATTTCGGGGAGAGGAGCCAGCAAGGACAACGGCCTGTGAGCAGGAAAAGGCAGGGCACACACGTGGGGGATGGTTTGGCTGGAGCCAGGCCTGACGGGAAGAGGCACACTGAGGCTGAAAGGACGGGCTGAAGGGAGTTGCTTCTGCGAGGCTCTGGGCTTCAGTGTTTAAATGACTAACACCCCGGTAGTGGACACCACGGACTGGAGGGGACTGAGATGTTAAGAAGCTATTATAATAATTGAGGTTTTTTAATTTTGTGAACTTTCTCCATTGCCTTAATCTCCCCCCAAGACTAGAAGTTTCCATAGAGAACTTTTCATCATGCCCCTTTAAGGAGCATTTTAAAATTAGGTGAAGCAAAGCTGTATGATATAAAAATCAAAAGTAGAGAAGAAAAAAACATACCAGTTTTCCCCCACATCCCTTTCCTAGAACCTCAGAAAAGAAACATCATTAATCCTAATTTTTTCATCCCAAATATTAGGAACTAGCATGAAGGTAAAAAGTCTGTGATCAGGTGCCTGCCCATGGCTTCCCCGACCTCCAGAGCCAGCTGGGGAAGAGCAACCCCTGAGGCAGCAGCAGGGTGGAAAGCATGGGGTGAGCGGGAAGGATGGGACTAGACTCTGTGCTTTTTTGGTTCTTCCTTTCTGAAGGCTCCTTTGCTGGTCTCTAGAGATTGACCTCTGGCCATAAGCTCTAGTTCACAGGCCCATCTGCCAACCAGATATTTCTACTTGGAAGATCCAACTGACAAGGCTTGTACCAGCTCTTGGTTCCCCAGGAGGAACTTATTACAATGTTTTGAGGTTCATCCACAATGTAGTATGCAGCAGTACTTTGTTACTATTTATGCCTAAATAGTATTTCATTATATATGATATATATGTGTGTATATATACACACACACATACACTACTCGTTTATCTGTTGATGAATATTTGGGTTGTTTCCACATTTGGCTTTCATGAATGGGGCCGCTATGAACATACATGTACTTTACAGTTGTTTAAGTACCTGTTTTCAACTATTTT
>NW_012152285.1:7324612-7326221 GCF_000956105.1 Propithecus coquereli
AACTCTTAGTGGCAGGGAGGAGATACTAGGGAGAAAGCTTCAGAAGAAAACACATTAGACCATGTAAAAAAAAAAAATACATTTAAATGGCAAAGATATCATGAGAAAGTCAATGGGCAAATTATGGACTTGGAAAAAAAAATCACAGATTATTATTTCTGCCATGCAAAAAACTCTTAATTGGCAAGAAAAAGACATACAATGGGAAAATGGGTAGAGGATAATTTATATAAGAATTCACGGGCAATTCACACAAAAAGATGTTCATGTATACTAGTAGTCAGGAAAAAGAAAATTATATCACTTTATTCTCATCGGACTGGCAAACATTTAAAACAGCGTCACTATTTGTTATCATTTGCTGACAGAAATGTGAATTGTTACATTTTTGAAAAGCAAACTAGCAAATTCTTAAAATTAAAAATACATATACTCTTTGACCCAATAATCCCACTGTTTGTTGTTGTTACTATGGCAATCTCAATGCTTGGAAATACAGATGCCAGATGTGAGGACACATGTAAAGTGTATCTATTACAGAATTTTCCATAGTGGCCAAAAATTAGAAACAAATTAAATGTCCACCTACAGGGAAATGGTTGAATAAAATGTGGTATATCTACCCTGTGGAATACCATGCAGCCACGAAGAAGACTTAATGTGCATAACTAGCTGACTTGAAGAGATTTCCACCACAAAGGGACATTAAGAAAAAGTTGAATGATAGATACAAACTGTAAAACGCTGAACAAATGTAAGGTCAGGTAATACATTTGTGCTGATATTTGAAAATGCAGTATGAATAAAATGGCACCTTCTATTTAGGCTTCCACCTGAACTTGGTAACAATGCTCCTCACTGGCTGAAGGGTTTGGAGGGATCCAGTCAACACAGTACTTCAGAAGATATGTCATGAAGACTGTCATGACTACCTCTAGGCCAGAGGCACACAGTGATGCCTTATTCATCAGTTTCCTTAAAGAATAACTGATTCCTTATATGTTACTTTTCCAGAGACTTGACACTTTTCCTTTTTGGTGCCAAAAAATCTTGAATTTTGATGTTTTCTAATGAAAATCTTGCTCAAATCTACTATTCACCCTGCCCCCACTTAAGCTGGAGATGTTATGAACGTCGTTCGTGGTCAGGTAACACAGGACAGCGGGCAGTTTTCACTTTTTCTGTCACCCCCTTCAAAATCTGGCTGTCTGCCATCATTTCTAATAACACCTTCCAATCACCCTTTATAAGTCTGCAATTTCCAAACATTTTCATTTTGACTGGAAAGCTAGAAAATCAAGTTTGCTAAAAGCTGCACATTAAATGCCAGTCAATATGACTTTAAATAAAGCCAGAAAAATGAAGGATGTGGTTTTTGTATTGCTACTGTGCTCTCAGGGGCTTTTCCTAAAAACTTCCAGAGGGCTGTCTTCCAGGTGGGTCAGTGGCATACTTGTATATAAGATGTCTAAAGAGTAGAGGTTTACCCAAAGGTAAGACACACACCATGGCCGGGCGCGGTGGCTCATGCCTGTAATCCTAGCACTCTGGGAGGCCGAGGCGGGTGGATTGTTTGAGCTCAGGAGTTCGAGACCAGCCTGAGCAAGAG
>NW_012152285.1:7326741-7331731 GCF_000956105.1 Propithecus coquereli
CTAAATCTACAAACGAGCAGTAGCTGTGTGAAGGATATTGGTGTTTTGGTTGTCCCATACTAAAGAAGGGTGATGATTTTGGCTCAGGTGGATTCACTCAGGTGGCTTAATATTTACGAAGTGCATATTCCTTGTCAGCCACCACATTAAAATTGAAGTACAATGGAAGACAAGACACAGTTTTTCCACAAAACAATTTAGGGTCTATAAGAGAGTTTCTGAAAGGCATTCCCGAACCATTTATAGTTTTTGCCATATTCCAGTGCCATCTATATTATTACCTAATATGTCAATAGACTATCCAAATTAATTCTATCTTTCCCAATAAACAAATGTATAACAAAATAAAAACCAGTTTCTCTGTTAACCATTTAAATCACATGGAGTATCATTAAGCCATGACATTTTGGAGACACCGATCTTGTGGGATCACATTACTGATCTATACTACGCTACGACTGAAGATCAAGTACTAGAGTCCCATGCAGAGCTGATCACATTGCCAAAGCTGACCCTCTGCTTCAAAGGGCCTTGCAGGCAGAAGAGATGAGAACTACCTGCACACTTGGATTCGTAACTAATGGAGATGACCACACTCAGGCATGCAAAAGAGTATGTGTAATTTACTGATGAGCTGGTAACCACTAAGGATAAGAAGGACTGATATGGACACTTGGACAAGTGGCTAGAGAAGATAGAAAAAGGGAATAATACATTTAGAATGAAATAGACAAAAAGAAAGCCATACTTTAACAAACTGGTATCAATGCTTAATTGTTTTGTTTCTAGAGAAAATATTTCTGTCTGCAGTCATTTTGCTGTCAAGCAACAAACTGATCTCCTGAAGTACATAAAGCAAAAGTTAAACAACTCTTAGTGGCAGGGAGGAGATACTAGGGAGACCATAAACTATTCACAGATGCAGAATTCCCTCTCCTTGGACCTGAAAGATTGCAGTAAGGAGAGGGGAGGCATTGGCCAAGGTCAGGCTTGGTCTGAATTATGTGCTAAAGGTTGTATTAAGGACAACCAAAGACTGGCCCCTGTTGCAGTCTGCCCTTTCATGGCAGGAACAACCAAATCAGTCAGTCAGATATCTAGCTATCCCAAGGCAAGTAAAGCATGCTTACAAGTGGCTGGAAGCCAAGTAGAAGCAAGGATTTCAGATAATGGAGTCAGAGTAGATAAGCTGGCAAAAGAGGGCAAGTGAAGAGATGTAATTTAACAGGGATAAATACAAGGCTTGCATCTGGTCACAAAAATTGGCAGCACTAATAAAAGGTGTAAGGAAGATATAATCAAACAGAAGCACATGCAAGCAAGGCTTAAACTCAAAGAATTAGGAATATGAGGAGGCTGACATAAGAACAAACCTAATCTAAGGATTTGTTGCAGGTCGTAAGGGAAACAATAAACTAGAGATCATGGGTGTAAAGGGCAGAAGAGAAGATGTACAGGTTGCCATGCTATATCTGAAGAAAGAGACAAAGACATGGGAACCTCTGTGCTTAAAAGAAATCTACCGGCTGGGCGTGGTGGCTCACGCTGTAATCCTAGCACTCTGGGAGGCTGAGGTGGGATTGTTTGAGCTCAGGAGTTCGAGACCAGCCTGAGCAAGAGCGAGACCCCGTCTCTACCAAAAATAGAAAGAAATTAATCAGACAACTAAAAATATATAGAAAAATTAGCCGGGCATGGTGGCGCATGCCTGTAGTCCCAGCTACTCGGGAGACTGAGGCAGAAGGATTGCTTGAGCCCAAGTTTGAGGTTGCTGTGAGCTAGGATGACGCCATGGCACTCTAGCCCGGGCAACACAGTGAGACTCTGTCTCAAAAAAAAAAAGGAAATCTAGCAAACAGAGGTCAAACAAGAGAATATTTGTTCTGGGTGGTGATGTCAGAAAACTCTCAGAGAGAAGAGTAGGTGAGAAATAGCATGGGGCCTACCTGAATAGAAAACATCAGCTCTGAGGTTGAGTTCAACTCTTGGCTTTAAGGGGAGGGCTCTCATAATCACACTGGAGTGTGTATGACCTCCTGTATACTGGGGTTTGAGTGAGTACTCTTTTTTTCCCTCCAGGATACCCAGAGATCCAGGTCAAATGCTATGATGGGCTATGGCAACATCAGGCTTTATCACCAGAGGAAAGGACAGCCAGCTGTATGCTGAGTAAGAAACCTCAAGTCTGGTTTTCTATTCTCAGCCCAACAATTTATTTTTTGAGACAGGGTCTTGCTCTGTTGCCTGGGTTAGAGTGCAGTGGCGTGGCCATAGGTCACTGAAACCTCAAACTCCTGGTCTCAAGCAATCCTCTTGTCTCAGCCTCCCAAGTAGCTAGGAATATAGGTGCACACCACCACGCCAGGCTATTTTATTTTTTTTTGTAGAGATAGGATCTTCCTATATTTCTCAGGCTGATCTTGAACTCCTAGCCTCAAGTGATGCTCCTACGTAGGCCTCCCAAAGTACTAGGATTACAGGTGTGAGCCACCATACCTGGCCCCTGAGCACACTTTAGAAGGATGTAACACTATCAGAGGGAGCTGGCTCACTTGGAGATCCTACATAATACTGGCCATAATTCTCAATAGAGAATATGGTCCTAGATACCCACAGCATTTCCAGGATCGGAAGCAGAAACTCCAACACTGCCCAACAGTCACTGTTCGGTGTAAGCTCAATATACCACGTGTTTGTTTCAGAAATATTCTGACAGCTCTTAGCAATGAATTATATTGGTTAAAGAGGTATACTTTGGTAATAAGGAATTTAATTTCTTTGAATTTTTTAACTCACTAGGCTACTTGGACAGATCAGATCACAAATCATAGCTATCAATGATAAAGAGATATAAGAAATCAGCTAATGACAACACAACAAGCTATTGACACAAAATCTTCAATAGCTAAAGGAACACAAAAGGGCTAATCCAGACACAAGCTAACCAGAGCTTGCATGCCATGATAATGTCCTCCATATTGGGTAATCAAGGTATTAGTTAAGAGCGTTGCAAATATATGTCTCAGTCAAGACATTTCTAAAATGAAAGTTAGAATACTCTTGCTAACCAATAGGGGGAAATTCCAACTCCAGTTCACTATATTTTAAAATAAATTCCTGAGATCTGAGAAAATCTAAGGGAACGTATCACCTCAAATAAGAATGATAAATTACATTTAAACTACAAAGGCTTCATTTAAACAGTACATTTGGGACCTTCAGTGCTTTATCATGAGTCCATTTACAATCAGTTCAAGTCACAGTTTGAAATCTCATCTGGGTTTTGTCTGTTGAAAGTCAGCTCAGTCAAAGCCACAAACTATGAATCTTTAGAGTCAAAGAGGAGATCAGTAATAATGCATCTAAGTGTTTTTTTTTTTTTTAAACACACTATGCAATGGCTAGGAAAAGAGCAGCATTGAAAACTTGAAGTTTTAAAACTGCTTAAGAGAAAAGTGTTTAAAAAACTAAAGGTTGGGCCCAGCACGGTGGTTTGTGCCTGTAATCCCAGCTACTTGGGAGGCTGAGGTGGGAGGATCTCTTGAGCCCAGAAGTTCAAGCCCAGCCTGGGCAACATAGCAAGACTCCATCTCTAAAAAAAAATAAATAAATATAAATAAAAAGTCAAAAAAATAAATGACGGGTTGGGTATAAGTGTCTCTGTTTCTAGATTTGGCCTCAGTGTGTAAGCCTGGACATCCCATGAAAGGGCCCTGGCATACTTAGTAGGCCATTTCCTATGATCTGGAGCAACAGAGCTTCTTGGGAAGCCCAGTCTATTTGGTATGCTAAAACTTTTAAACATAATGTGCTCATAATCTTCTCAGCATGTGTCACAGAGTACATCTATCCAGGCCTAAAAAAACACAGTAAACTCATTAACATTCCCACTAGACACAGTGTCTAAAGCAGGTCCACTGGCAGACAATACTAAGAATGTCTAAACATAAATTTTTAGTTTTTCAATTGACTATGAGCTGGGATCCTGCTGTTTAGAAAGCAGATGACAGATGCCTAGGGAATTAAAGTAGCAACGAAAAAAGAACTTTTCCCTAGCAACGATGTTATCTACAACCTCCCAAATATAGCAAATTTATAGTTATTAATTTTAGAATCAATCTGGGGTAGATTAAAAAAATCATAGGGGAAACAGTTTGGATTTTATTTTCCTTTTACTTTTACAAAGGATGAGACTTATCATTTTTCATATTTTCAAGTGTTAGGGGACAGTTTTAAAATTGCCCCTGTGCCTTTCCAACAGTTCAAAACCTGCTTATTGTTACACAGCAGGGTTTCTGTGTCAACGCCTCTGCCGTATGTTTATAGCATGTAAAGAGATCTGAGAGTGCTCTGTTTAGCCTTAAGATTCCTTTCTAATGAAACATGGGTGCGACAGCTGACAGTATCCTGCACAGTCCACAGATTCACCCTCTAGTCTGGTTTCCTGCCAGGCTGTTTGGGAATGGGGCTGGAGGTATGGGTATAAATCAGCCCAAAACCAAGTGCTCGTGGCAGAAGAGTGTATTGGGTGGAGAACAAAGGGCAAAACATTTGTTAAAAGTCTGTGAAATGTGTAACGGTCATGGCTCCACTCCCACAGAGCATAGAGGTGCAGAGCACCCTGGCAGTATCACATCCTCACAGGCCTCTGTTTCCCCTACCCTATAAGGGGTGTGGACCAGCTCTTACAAGCAAGAATAAGCACTCACTAAGAAACTGCTAGCTGACTGGTATCACCTGACTCCTAGGGTTAAGGAACCTCAATGTTCTACTGAGATAACTACTTAGAAAAAAGGTGATGGCCTTTTTCTGATTACTTATCCATAAACAACCTCTACACTCAAACATGAGAAGATTTTAATCACTCTAATGAATTTTCATATTAAAAATGATCACAGGAGGCCGGGCGCGGTGGCTCACGCCTGTAATCCTAGCTCTCTGGGAGGCCGAGGCGGGCAGATTGTTTGAGCTCAGGAGTTCAAAACCAGCC